>NW_024580663.1:1082697-1083074 GCF_017639235.1 Corvus kubaryi | reverse complement strand
TCCCTTCCCTTCCCTTCCCTTCCCTTCCCTTCCCTTCCCTTCCCTTCCCTTCTCGTTTTTTGGGTTGTGCTTTTGGGATCACACCATACTCGAAACCTCTCTCTGGCCGTGGGGGCAGGTGAGGGGTTGTGCCCCTCCAAATCCCAGAGCAGAGGATGGAACAAACCATCAAAACCCAGCCCCCGTGGTTTTACCCTCAAATAAAGCTTTTCTCCTGTCCAAACCTGCTGTACCTTGTTGGGGTCCCTCCCCTGCCGTGTAGCCCTGGCAGAGGGGCCCTGAGGGCACAGACATGGGGTTTCCCTGCCCCTGCTCAGCCTCGTTCCCATTGGTTGGTTTGTGTTCCCTGCGCGGGCAGAAGGACCCTTGGTCCCGTG
>NW_024580663.1:1045942-1082297 GCF_017639235.1 Corvus kubaryi | reverse complement strand
AGAGCCGCATATGGACATTTATCTTAAACTTAAAATGATTCTTGAACAACGATTTGTGAATTTTAGCTTGATTCAAGCTCAGAAAGAACTGAAACACTTCCTGGCATGGGTGTTTAAGAACTTTTTCTATGTTTCTTGGGATTTAATTCTTACCAAGGGTTTTTGGAAAACCGTTTGGACACAGTTAATACTGGAGTCAAAATATATGCCGATGGAAGAATATTTTCGTGAATATTATTTAGTTACCGAGACTGTTGAGCAATGTCAGCTGTGTCCTGGCGAAGGGAAGCCTGGCGCAGGGACCGTGCGGCCCAGGCCACGTGCACCGAGCGCTCTGCGAGCAGCAGCGAGGCAGTTCCCGCGTGCGGGCAGAGCCACGCGAGCCGCAGTGTCGGTGGCGGAGCGAGGAGCGGCGGGACCCGGCGGTGCCCGCCTGGCCCTGCGCAGCGCGTGGTGGAGCGAGCCCCGTGAACGCCCGACCGAGAGGGGCGGCGCGCGGGCAGCGGCTGGCGGCAGCGGCGGTGGAACGGAGCCGCGCGCAGCCAAAACGTGCGCTGGAGCAGGGCGCGGGGGGGTCGTCGCTCGGGGGCCCGGCCGAGATATGGGTACAGCGCCTGGCAGCGGCAGCGAAGCTGCGACCAGAGGAGGCGACGCACGGAGAACTGAGCGGCGCGGCCCGGCCCGGCCCGTGCAGCCCTGAACGCGACCCCGGGAAGAGCGCGCAGGCACCAGCAGCCCCGACAATTCCAACACGGGAGCGACCAAAGGAGAGAGCAAAGACGCAGCGAGACAGAAAACAGCAGCCAGTCGGAAAAAGGAAACGATCATAGTAACTAAGACCTTAGGGATAGTAAAATGGTATAATGTTAAGCAAAATTATGGTTTTATAACAAGGTGTGACAACCAGCAAGACATATTCGTGCATAGAACTGCTATTAAAAAGAATAACCCTGAAAAATACATCCCAAGCTTGGGAGATGGAGAGGTGGTGGAATTTAATATTGTACTAGGGAGAAAAGGGTTACAAGCATCGCAGGTCACTGGGCCTGATGGTGTTCCTGTAAAAGGCAGTATATATGCAAAAAATCGTAGTCATGTTAGACAATATCTCCATTGTAAGCCCCCCCTACAGTCTCCCTTTCCTAATCCCACCTTTCCCTTTTACCCTATGTCCTATTACCCCCAGTGTATTCCCAATCCGTTTTTTCATCCATGGTTTCCCTCACAAAACCACGCTTTTGCCAACTGTCTCCCCAAAAATCCCTTTCCAATGCCGAGTGGGGGATGAAAAGGGGGAGGGAAGAAGTTAAACCCTCTCCTGCCTCAGTTTCTCCACAAAGCATGCTCAGAGAGTTCTGCCTCCCTTCTGTCAGCCCTAAGATGTTCCACAGAATCTGTTTGGACATTTAAAGACTCAGGAGACTGGCTTGTTTTGTTTTGAAACTGTTCTTGTTATGTTTATCCAGTTGTTTTCATTCTCCTTTTATTAAAATAAAACGGGTGAGGTGTTGGGGTCCCTCCCCTGCCGTGTAGCCCTGGGAGAGGGGCCCTGAGGGCACAGACACGGGGTTTCCCTGCCCCTGCTCAGCCTCGTTCCCATGGGTTGGTTTGTGTTCCCTGCGCGGGCAGAAGGACCCTTGGTCCCGTGACTGGAGCAGTTCCTCTGCTGAGCCCCGGCCTTGCGGCTGGAGAAATAAACATCTCTGAAACATCTAGCAAGAATCTGTCTGTCCATATATATTTCCTTTCCACGGGACTCCTGGTTTGATATATGCGTGTTGCAGGATCCCCACTGCAACAGTACCTGAAGCCCACACAGTGCCAGCCTCCTGTTAATTAGTTCCTTGTTAATTTGCTCTGCTGTCCCCGGGTTGGAGCGCTTCCCTGAGGTCATAGGGGAGGGAGAATGGACCAGCACACTCCCAGCCCCTCTGGGTGGGCACCAAAGCACTCTGTGCCCACAGTGCATGGCTGGGACTGGCAGGTGGTGTCTGCAGGGTGCTCTATTAGCAGAGCAGGCACCGTGTTTGCAGAAACAGCATTACACCTATTTAAAAGCTGGTGCCACCTGAAATCTGTTTCTCATCCCTAACTGATTAAATTCTGCTAGCTGGAGATTTTATCCCAGAGAAATCCTCCAGGAAGCTCTAATAGCAGAGTCAATCTTTATAACATTGGGAGCAATAAAACAAGAGCCCTCGTTTTGCCGCAGGTTTTATCTGCGGGTGCATGGCTCCCTGTGCCTACCAGCCCCATTATCATCCCTGCACCCAGTAGCAGTCATTAAATATTTATTTAAGAGGTTTTCTTTCCTGAATGGTGAAATAGAAACCAGCAATCATTAAATGGGTTTGTTAAGATAAACATTTTGGAGGAGAGAACACAGCGTTGCATAGCCCAGGGGACTGGGCAGTGGGATGCAGGGGCTGGGGCTGGATGCTGTTTGCTTCTCTGCTGCTCCAGGGGAGATCCCAAGGCAGCATTGGATAAATTAACCGTGGGGTTTAATTACTGGGTGATGTGGGTGATGCTGAGCCCAAGGGAGCTGTGACATGGGCACCTGGCACTCAGCACCTGCAATCTCACAGCCATGGTTTGCCAGGGATGTTTGCCACGGCAAAAAGAAGCAGGGATACTGGTTAGGGAGCTTTTGTCATCAAATTTGTGGTGCCCTGGACTTTCAAAGCCCAGAAAAATGCCACAGCTACCACAATAGAAATCCCTTCATTAGCATGAGGGCTGCTTGGGCAGGGCTGCTCTCCACAAAGGCTCCAGCAATGAAAACAATCTCATCAGTATCAGCTCCAGCTCATATCCCACCTCACCCCATGTGCCTCCTGCGAGTCTGTCACAATGGTCATCCTGAAGCCCTCAGTAAATGTATTTTCCTTATTAAAAATGACCCTGACCTCAGCTCAATGAGAGATTTGCCAGCATTTCCCACCCTGCGCATGCTCAGGGTTTGCCTTTCTGAAGGCAGGGCAGGACCCCCCCGTTTATGAGTTCTCCTGCATTAACAGGTTTTCTTTCATGTTTTCACTACCACTTTAAAAAAGACCCTTCTGGGCTGCTCCTCCCCCAGCTGTCCTGTACCAGCAGACTGGGTGGGTGAAGTGGGCTGTGCCACAGCACTGGGGTTTGGCAACTTTGGCACTGCTGAGGTAATTGGGTTTGCACAGGAGGTTGGGAAGTGGCAGCCCATCCTTTCTGCTGAGTTACACCCCATCTTACCGACCCACAGTAAAAGTTGGCTGGTGTTGAGGTGGGGACACCAGGAACCAGCCCCAGGCTGCTTGTACAGCCCGAGCTCTTTTAAATGCAAACCCAGAAATTCATGTTTCCCACCTTGCTGCTGAGCTGATTTGCCTTTCCAAATTTATTCCAATACCTATGGCTTTTATCAGGAATTTTTCTTCATTTGAGCAGGCTAAAGGTGAGAGCACAGTAATTGAAACAAGGTGGCCTTCCCACCCATGGGTGGATATTATACTTACCCTGGTATTTTGTAGCATTAAAAAGAAAGTGTCTGACGTATTTTTGAAGCACAGAGTTTCCTGCGTGATGGAAGGGAAGGAGTTCTTTTGGTCAATGCAATTTAATTGTGCCACAAACCCCTAAAGAGCCGAGCTGCCCTCCCTGGCCTCCCGCTGCCCCTGGCTCGCTGGGGAGGATGGGGCACAGTGGCCACTTCATCACCCTACAAACTCTGCCCTGCCCGAAGCGCTCCAGTTCCTTCCTTGCTGCATTTCAGAAAACAGTTTGCCAATTACCCTTGATCTGCATCAAACTGAGAGCCTCTGTGTCCCACAGAGATGATCTGGTTCCCTGTGGGTGTTCGATCCCAGTTGTGGCCACCACAGCCACAGCAATTTAAGTGGCTGAGTCCCATCCAGGTGGGACTCCCTAGCTCTCTCCCGAGCTGATCCAAATGTCTCTTTGCTGTAGGAGCCTGGCCCCCTTGTCCCAGCAAAATGTTGTCCCAGCTGTCCTGGCCCATGGAGACCCCAAAGCCTGTTCAGCCTCCAGCAGGACCGGCAGTGCCGGCACGAGGGATGAGCCTGCTGGAATCAAAGGGCACTTTGAATGCCACAGAGCATTTACATTCAAAAGTCTCAAAAAGGTTTGGGATTTATCTCCATCCTGGGAGGGAGCCTTATTAGTGGCTTTTGGGTACACCGCTCCTGAATAATGAGGACAATCCTGTCTCAGGAAGATAAATCCCAATATAATGATGCCATTGTCTTTCCTTATTATAACTCCACGTCAGCCCATCACTTAACTGCTGGTTTACCCAAAGATAGTGACTGGCTGGTTTAGCACAGGAAGATAATACAATGTTTTTTAATTACCACCCAGTCTAAAATTAGCCCTTTCTTCTTTGGCTAATGAGCCACAGCACAGCCCTTTGGGGACCATGGTTTGAGCAAGGCCAGCTCCAGCTCCTCATCCTCATGGCCATGCTGGATCTGCCACTGCTTCTCCCTGGCCTGCAGGACATCACCTGGCCCCCCAGAGCAGTGGATGCTCTGCTCCAGTCCCTCCTTTCCTCCACCTGCCCGCTTTGCCCAGGAACAGGAATCTTGGGGAAAGGTTTTTTCAGCTTTGCAAATTCTCCTACAGTGATCACATGAAAGAGAGTGGCTGAGAGAAACAACCTGAGGACAGAAATACTGCTTGGAAATAAATTTGGGAGAATATATTTCTGTTAGGACAGGTATGGGGAATGCCAGAGCTGGACTAAGCAGGCAGGAGGCTCGTGGGTCATTATGAGTTTGACTCAGTTACCAGGAGGATGCGAAGGCAGACGGAGATGGATGTATTGTAAGAAGGTTTTCTGGAGATGATTTGAGCAATTTCAACTCACTGCCATGGTTGGGATTGACTTGAAAGTTTCTTAATGAATTTCTTTGTCAGGAGGAAATTGGGCTGTTGAGTAGAGGAATGTACAGAATAGAAAAGCAGGGCTCTTTCTGTTGAAAAGCCACCGGTGAAAAATCCAACTACAGCTAAAATTCCTGAACCTCTTGGTGTGGATGCTCTGGGAGCTGTAGTTTGTCACCTTTGTGCCTGTAACTCTCTTTGGGCACTCGAGGGAGCAGCAGAGGCATCCCTGCAGGGGAGGGGTGGGATGCGAGGGCAGAAACCTGCCCAGCTCAGAGCAGCAGCGTGGAGGGAGCAGGGTCTGGAAACCGCTGCCCTGCTGGGATGTGCAGGACACAGCCCACGCCTCCCCTCACCTGGGCAGCCCCAAGACCTTTATCCTTGGGACAACAGGCCCATAGCACACACAGACCTGGGCAGCAGCATCCTGAGCTGGGGGCTCTTGGCTCACTGCAGCACTCAGCTCACGGCCGAAAAGCTGCATGTCCCTGAGGAAATTTTGGAGAGCAATTCCATGCTATCAATTTTCCAGCAGTTTGCAATCCGAGGTCGGCAGAAGCCTCTGCCCTACAATGTGTCCCTGTGGGGCTGGCAGGGAGGAGCACACACAGATGCTGGACCAGTATCCAGAAAGGGTCCAAATGCTGGTTTCCTCCACCCTAATGTGCTGTGATGATTTAATTTGGGGTTTTCCCTAGAGGGTGGTGTTCCAATGGAGGAAAATCAGAGCTTGCAGAGATTCTCACCATTCCCAGGAGTGTGTCTTGAATCCATCAGCGAGGCACAGCCCCAACAGCTGATGGTGGTGCTGAGGCTGTTGCTGTTATTTGTGTAACCCCCTGGTGTCACAGGAAGAAAAGGTCCCTCAGCCATTACCTGGTTCTCGATGTCCAAAACCTGCAGGCCCTTTAGGAGGGGTTGTGTGGGCTCTGTGTGCTTTGGACTGAGACAGAAGTTGGTTAAAGGAAGATTCCCTGGGATTCTGAGCTGCCTTTTGTATTTAGTGCAGCTTTAGTGCTTTCAAATCACTTCAAAAATTTCATTTTCCTGCTTGCGTCCCCATAATCCAAATGTAGCAGGGTTGGGTGATCAGCAAGGAGCCACGAGAGGTGCCACGTGCCTGGCACTGGCTGTGCTGTGGAGCTGCTCCTGGGGCGGGTGTTTGTGGCACCTCACTCCTACAAAGTCCCCCAAGTGCTGAAAATGCCATCCCTACAGGGAGTGGTGTGATCCCTGCTCAGGGTAACGGGGTGGGGGTGCTGAGGGAGGGTCAGGAGCAGCCACCTCTCTGTGTCCCTGTGTCCCTGTGTCCCTGTGTCCCCGTGTCCCCGTGTCCCTGTGTCCCTGTGTCCCTGTGTCCCCGTGTCCCCGTGTCCCTGTGTCCCTGTGTCCCTGTGTCCCCATGTCCCCGTGTCCCCGTGTCCCCGTGTCCCTGTCTCTCTGTCCTGCAGGTTTTGCAGGAGCTGCCTTGCTGCAGGCACAGGCAGGATGAGGTCACGGTAAGGAGCTGGCAGCTTAGAGAAGTTTGTCCTCAGGATGCAGGAACAGCCCGGAGGCTCCTCCTGCCTCTTTTCCCCCGTAATGTGACGCTCTGTGAATATTGTAATGAATAGAGTTCTGCCCTGAAAAAAAAAGAAAACTCATTTATTTACGAGGTTATTTGATTTCCTCTGAAATGCCTCATCTAGCAGCCCCCTCCATTAGAAATCCTCAGAAGCCATGCAAGAAAAATACAAGGCTTATTATTTAATTTAATAAAGCAGCCGCAAATTTTTGCTGCATTTTAAAATATTACTACAGAAAACATTCTTCCATGGATCATTTTCCTGTGGTTTTCTTCCTGAATATTCTTAATTATGGCCACAATTAATTTTAACAAGTCATCCACCATCAATTCCATCGTAACTTGCAAGTGTCCTGCAGCTGACTTTAAAAAAAAAAATTCAAAGCTTTGCCCTCCTCCGGCTGCGTCTGTAATGAAACCTGGGATTACTTAAGGAATTGGCACTTGGCCCCCGCGATGCAAAATTGCCAGGTCTCAGTCAGAGCTGCTGCTGTCCAGCCCGTGATGGATGCCATCATTCAGAGCTTTTATAGGCTCAGCAAAAGAGGCCAATCTGTCCGAACTGATAAATCTCAATCTTCTGTAATATTTCATGGTTCTACCAGACATATGCATGGAGCCAACGTGACGCTTCGTTTTCCTGGGAAAACGGCTCCTCCAAGGCCAATGGCCAACACCAAAGTCCTTGGACAAACTCTGACCTCTGGGGAGGACAGAGGGAAGGTCTGGGCAGGACAGCAGGAAGGTCTGGGTGGAGGATGGAAAGAAGACTGGGAAGGTCCGGATGGAGGTTGGGAAGATCTTGATGGAGGCTGGCATGGTCTGGATGGAGGAGGTGGATGGAGAAAGGTGGATCAGTGCTTTGGAGTCTCATCTCCCTCTCCCACACCATCAGACCTCTCTACAAAAAGAGATTCCAGCCACTTGTGGACACCCAAGAGCTTGGGAGCCCTCAGAGGGCACATCAGACTGAACTTCACCACGTTGTTCTCATAAGAGCAAGGAAAAACTTGAGTTACCAGAACAATGAGAATTTCAGAGCAGGGCTGGCAGGTGCGAGAAAGAGCCAGGCCTCTCTCTGATTCCTGTATGAGTGTATCCCTGGTGCTCTTCTCCCTTGATTTCCTTTGTCTTTGCAAATCCATCCAGAGCTGGTGCAGGTGGCTACAGGGCTGGGGTTGTGGCAGCAGAATTTGGGGTGTGTTCGTCTCTACTCCCACAAATCTAGGCCTGGCCTATTGCCACTGGATGGGAAAATGAATTTTTCCGGCTTGGCTGTTGCTGTGATCCTCCTGTGACCCTTGTCTGATTTTCCCCCCCAGCCCTGGCCGTAAGAACGGGGCTGGGGCTGTGTCGGAGGAGCCATCAGGAGCTGCAGGAAGGTGGAGGTGGGAGGCACATGGAAACTGCTGACCTCTTACAGCAACTGTGCCAACCATCCCTGTTCCAGCCCCTGGAAAAGCACTTCTCAGTGGGTCTTAATCTGCAGCAGCTACAGGAGGGGTGATGGGGCTGTCTGGGAGTGCCGGGAGTTTATCAGCGTTTGGAAAGAGCAGCACGGAGAGGGAGAGGGTTCACAAACACTGCACCATCCCTGGTGTTCAAGGAACTGCCTTGAAAATTGTGAAAATATTGAAATACGATCTGGTTTTATCTCCTGGTGCTGCGCTGCCGATTCACAGGTTGTGTTTGCAGAACACCATGCGCAGCCAAAATGTTCCTGGATGCTTCCATGTGACGTGCTGAGGGTACTCTGCACCCCGCGGCACCATCCTGGGTCTCTCCTCTTGGGCTGTGCATCTAATACAGGTGCCTCGGGATGCCAACAGTCCCTGAAGGACAAACAGCTGGGACAACATCAGGAAATCAGAAGTAGAAGGGGGCCCAGAGCCATAATTTCACTTTAAATGGTTGATTCCCACAGCCTTTGGTGCCTGCTCAGACGCCCATCCCGGTGGCAGCGTGCCTGGCTCCCAATCCCAGGGAAGAGCGTGCTTTAGCATCCTGAGCAAGGAGAGCAGGGGGGGAGAGCATTAGAAGCATTCAATTGACTGCAAAGCCCATGAGGACATGAAATACGCTCTCCACATACACAAGGTTTAGTGATGATAGCACAAATCTGGGGAAAAAAGCATTTCCTCTATACCGCAGCTTGAAAGGGTGAAATAGAGGCTGACCAGCAGCCACTGCTTTATCCTCCAATTTACTGCTCTCACTCCCAGCCTGGCCCCGAGAGCCCGGCTCCCTTTGTACCATTTTTCTATTAGTGGGTTTTATTTGTGCCCAGAGCTTTGTACCTGCAGAGCCAAACCCGCCTTTGCTCCTGCCTGGGCACTGCTCCAAGCCCCGCTGAGCCTGGAGAGCTGCAGGACCTGGTGGGGTGGTGCTGGATGCTGGGACCGGGAATTCTGCCGGGGTGTAGTGCCAGGAGCAGGGTGGAGCCACGGGGGGCTTTACATTGCACAGTCAGACCAAGAACAGCTCAAGGAAAGCAAATGGATCTGGCTGTGCCTCAGTTTCCCTCCCCATCCTGATTAACACCCCCCAGGAGGCATCAAAGATTGAGGAGGGGTGTGAGAAGCTCAAAGACCCCTTGCTCTGGCCTGGCCACCCAGAATGGACCCAGCCAGCCCAGGGGACCTGGGGCAGCTGGGGCAATGCTGGTTTTCAGATGAGTTGCATTTCCCAGCAGGCTCTGGTGAGATTTGCTGGACGTGCCAAACCTGTCTCTCAGCATTGTTTTCTAGCCTCCTGGCCTGGGGTCTTTCTGCATCTTCCTCTGGCCTCATTCCCAGTCTTCCCAGTCCCCAGAGAATAAACCCAGTAAAAGTTGCCTTGTTGCTTGGCTGAAGACACTTAATCACTGTCTGGACATGATGGAAATATGAGCTACTCCTGTGCCAGTCAGGACATGCTCCTCTTGCACAGACGAAGATGAGCAAGGAGCTATCTGAGCATGAAATAGTTATCAGGCTTCCAGAGGGTCACAAGATATATGGATTATGAAGTAGAGACTCCCACAGATCTCAGATTATCAAACACAAAGGCTGCAGAAGATTGCTCCAATTGCAGGAGTGCTGTCCTGAATTCAGAGCTGGGCTGGAGCACCAGCCCAGGGGCTGCCAGAGTCCATGGGGCTCTGCTCACGAGCTTTGGGCTCACCCCAAATTCAGCCATCCTTGCACAAAACTTCTTGGACATCAGAATCATCTTGTGCCTGTTTCTGTCTCCAGCTCACAGGAACGGGCAGGTTTTGGGCATGGTTCTGCCCTGGGGAGCAGAGGCCACCCAAAGGTTAGAGCACTTGGAGGACTGGGGACTGGGATGAAACTGGACACTTTGGGAGCAGAAATGAGCAGGACGAGCAGTGTTAGCTCCAGTGGCAGCCATCCTGTGTGCATGGACCAAGTGCCTGTAGAACAGGCAGTGACCGGGGAAGCCTGGTGGAGCTGGGGAGTCCCTGACATCCAGGAGATGCTTCTGCTCGTGGGAGGACCCTGCTGTGCCCCTGAGCCTCTTCCCAAAGCCCCGGAGCTAACGGGGAGTGAGGCCATCACAGGTGTTGGTGCTCAGAGGTGACGAGGCTCCTTGGGATTTACCAGTGCCCTTGGCTCTGAGCTGCACCGTGTAATGGCCTCTCATGGGTGGCCACTGCCCCATTCCCCCTTTCCCACAGCCTTTTCCAGCTTATAGGAGATGCAGCTGAGGTCACTCCCTGCTCTTGTGTCTCTGTGCCTGTGTGCAGCGCTGGTGGCCAGGAAAGCCATGGCTCACTGGACCACTTTCCCCAGGAGGAGCCACTGACACAGGCAATGCCCGTGAGACGCCAGGGCTGTGAGAGCAGGACATGGGCTTGGTGACCCAGGAGGTCCTTCCAGCCCCAGGTCACATCCTGAGGTCACCCTCAGGCACTGCCTGGTCCAGATTTAGGGGGAACAGAGGAAAGGCTGCCTGTGAGCCAAGGAGCCATCAGAGAGCTGCAAGCACATCTCCCTCTCCGTGATTCTGTTCTGCCCGTGCCTCTCTCTTTATCCTTCCAGCCCCCTAACACTGAGGCGTTTCCCTGGTAAATCCTTACAGGTCCTGAGCATGAGTGTTCATCAAACCCAGCCCCAGTGGGGAGCGCAGCCACGCACCACCCTCCAGCTCGGTGCACGACTGCTCATTCCACCTTTCACCACCGCCCACCCGTTATTCTTCCCCAAAGCCCAGGCTCAGCCCAATTTGAATTAATTGCCAGAGTCAGACGTCAGCTGCTTTTATGTAACGCTCCCGTGTAATTCCATCTCCTCGTTTCCGCTCCCCCACTAATTTATTCACTCCAGGTTTCTTTAAATCAGCCCAGCCTTTTTTTTTTTCTTTTTTTTTTCTTTCCATTCCACAAGGTCTCTTTGTAAATCGTGTTCCTAATCCAAGGACTTGGTATTCCCTAGGTAGCCAGGGTGAGCAGGAGCAAGCCTCGGGGGACTGGAACAGCGGGGCAAGCGCCTTCTCATGGGTTTTGCTGTGCTGAGGCTGCCCATGATTCCCTCCTTCCCTAATTACTTCTATTTCAGTGTTTTCTTCTACTGCTTCGTCAAAGAGACAGGCTAGACTTGAAACTTGCAGCATTAACATATATATTTTATTTTTATTCTTTCCACTGATAAATTGCGAAGACTTGAAGTACAGTTATTGTTCTCCAATACAGTAAGATGAAGAATTACCCTATGCACTTATTGATCTCCTGTAGGTCCAATACTCAGAAAAACATCCCTGCTGCAGGAGAGGGACTTGCCCTCCATATTCTCTCCCCAACTGTGCCCAGAGGCGCTGGGATGTGCCGGGAGCGCAGGGCTGGAGCCCATGGATGCAGCATCCATGGCAGAGCTCACTGGCCCCACCAGTGGGCCACATGAGGACCCACGTCTCTCTCAGCACTCCTTCTCACAGAAATGACTCTTCATTTAGCTCTTGTGTTGACAGGGCTCAAATTAAGAGGCAATTGAGGCGGCTCTCAGAGCGAGAGATGCACACGAGTCCTTCTGAGCAGGCAGTGGGGCTTGTAGAGAACCCAGCACCTCCAATTCCTGCAGAGCTCAGGGGATAATTACCTCGGGCTTCATCTCCTCATCATGGTTAACCCCTCACTACTTAATCCACCCCCATGTGCCAGCAAACATCCTAAGCAGAGTTAGGCAGGGACATTCATCACCACGCTGGAAGAGTCTCAGAGGGGGCTTGGCAATACCTGGGCCCTGCAAGAAGAGCAATGGAGGCATTAGGACTGAAAAATCATCTCATTTGCTTATTGATTTCCAATAAAATCCAATAATTAGAAAAATAGCCCTGCCGACTTGTGTGTGCCGTGCGTACAAAGGAAGGAGGCAAAATCCCTCAGGGAGTGATGGGGCTTCCATACCAGCCCTGCAATCCTTCTGGGATGACAGACAAGTGTCCCTGCAGCTGGCATTAGTCTGTGTCCCGAGGGAGAGAGCAGAGAGCATCAGTGCCAGGAGCCAGGGGCATCCCTGGGGCCGGGGAAGGGCTCCCGTGAGGTGGGGACTGTCACAGACAGGAGCCAGTGCTGTGCTGTGGGTATGGGGCTCCTGAGGGCCAGCAGTGGCATTACAAACCCCTGTGTGACCTCGTCCCTGCCAGCACCACCCACAGCTCCAGTTGGCACCGGTGGGGAGATGCTGCCATGGAAAAGCTGCTGCTGTGTCTCGGAGTGTGTAGGGCCGGGCTGGTCCTGCAGGGACAGGAATGTCAGCTCAGCCCGCGCCAGCACAGGGCCATGGGGACACTGCTGAGGATCAGCTGTGCCTCCTGAGCGGATAAACAAAGTATTTTTCTCTCTGCAGGTTCCCGATATAGTGCCTTCTATCTTCCGCAAATAGCACACTGGAACAGTGGTTTGCCAAAAGCAGGCCTGGGAAATCATCGGAACTCAGCCTCAGACGAACGGCTCTGAGCTGAGCGCCCCGTCCTGCATGGGAGGCGGAGAGCTGGGGGATAAGGCAGCACTGAAGTCAGAACACATTTGCTGCCCTTTCCTGTTGTTCTGCTGCCCAGACTCTGAGCAAAACACCCGCGAGGCGCCGATGTTCCAGTGCCAGGCACAGCGAGGGCTGTTACCCACAGCTTTGCAGGGGATTGACAAAGTGATGGGGAGGCTTTTGCAAGTCAGCCTTTGATGTTTTGATGTTTTACCTTTGGTTCATGGAACTTCGGAACATTCCCATGCCAAACACCTGATTGTTTGCTTTTTTCTGCTTTCCAGCCTCCCCAATGCCTCCTCACAGCTGCTCTGCTGCGCTTCCTCTGTTGATGCATTTGCTCCTCTTCATCTAAGCAAGAGAAAGAAGCATTAATCACTCGAGTGCATTGCCCTTGCCAGGGACTTTGAGAATCTCCCAGAGCTGGCACCCCAGCACAGGGCTCGGTGCAGCACGTATTAGGCCAGACAGGGCAGGGCAAGGCACCACCACCTCAGCCATGGTGGGCACCACCCTTGGCCTCCAGAAACCCCCTGCCCCGTCTAGTTAGACAAAGAGATAAAGCACCACAGTGAGGTAACAGACAGAGGGGTTCCCAGTCCATGGCTGTTGGCCATTCTCGTGGTGGTTTCACACGGCAGGACAAGCCTACATCTCACTCAGCACGTCTCACACTCAGTCCCAGCCACCTGTCCTGGCCTCCTGAGGCTCTCCCGTGTCCTTGGTATTTATCAGAGGAGTAATAACCAGGGAAAGAACTGGGAAGAGGCTCTACCCAGTGGCCAAGCATGGTCTGAGGCAGGAGCAGAGCTGTTGTAGAGAGACAGGCCCTGCACATTGGGGGAGGGAGGTTCGCTCTCATGTGGGGCTGGAACCGTAACTCCATCCTGCCAAGGCTGCCCCATTAGCATTCTGCACCAGCCTGGCTTTCATAAGCTGGTCTGACTGCGTAAGATAAAAAAGTAATAACACTGCCCTCTATTATTTATTAGCTGCCTTTATGTCTCCCAGCAAAAGTCCTTCCTCCTCCATGGCCTCCGTGCCGAGACGCGATGCTGCCGTTCCCCAGGCCCAGCACCCAGGGCTTCACCAGGCTCCAGGAAATCCGTCTCCTGGCTCAGGGGTTGTATTCCAGAGATGACAGGCACTCATTCAGCTCCTGCCCTGCCTTCCTGGATGCCCAGGGTGGCCTCATGCTCCTGGAACAATTCCCTGCACCTGGCAGAGGAAAACATGGCAATCAGGGTCTGCCTGGGCAGGGTCCCCACAAGGGCACTTGCCTTTTGCCCCCATTTCAGGGCTATAAAGTTGTTGAATTTAAAATTATTTTGCCTCCAAACTCTTAAAATTTTCACTTCAAACAAAGCATGTGTTCATTGTTCAAGCTGGGCTGCAGGGATGTTTCAGATGAATCTCTGTTCTTTGGGGTCCTGTGGATGTTTTTTGGATAGAGAGGGGTTCCTGGTATGGTGGCCAAGCTTTTCTGGGGTGTTTTCTCCACCTTGGAGCTGTGCAGTGTCTCCTTCTCTGCGCTCTGCCCTGGTGAGGGACTCGAGCACCGCTGTCCCTGCTCACCCATGATTGTGTTGACTGTATTGACTGAATTAATTACAGCTGAGCTTCAATATTGAAATTACTCAGACCTCTGGACAGCCAAGCTGAATCAATTAGTTTAATAGTGAGAGCCAAAGCCAGCTGAGCAGTGGAGGGATGCTGCACCCTGGGAGAGGAGGCAGAGCAGCTGCCCTTCCTCAGAGATCACCCCACGCTGCATGTTTAAAGCAATCCTTGTGGGTTTGTCCTACACCAGATCTTTGTTTTAGCCCTGATTCCCCAGACCTGGCGAGTACATGATTTAATCTGCTGTTTGCCAAGGCTGAGCTGGCTCCTTGGGCAGCTCTGCAGGAGCACACAGCATCCCCACGTTCGGCAGGGGACGGGAAACTTGCTGGGGGCAACGGGAAACTCAGAGTCTTGGTGGCCGTGACTCACATATATGGTATTTCTAAGCCCCAAGTATAGATGTGGATAACAGCAATAAAAATGTATCACAGGCTATTACAAAGATGTAGGGCTGGGGTTAAAGTATGGGTATGTGCTGCTGGCGTGCTTCATCAAACACCCCGGGATTTCCATCCGGGAATGCCTCTCTCTAACATGCACACGTTCATCTTGCTCACTGCAGCATGCCCTGGCCATGACCCTGGGAATTAAGTGGCTCTCTCCAGCTCTCTCCAGCTCCAGGTGTGTCTCTGCCAGGAGGTTCCAGGTAGGATTTTGGCTCTGCCTGGTGCACAGCCCATTCCAGCTTTAAATTCCTTCACCTTTCACTGTCACTGCTCTCACCACAGAAACAGCGGCACCGTTGCACATCCAAGAGTCCAGCTGGAGATTTCCTGGATTTTTCTGGAGCAAGCTGGAGGGCACCTGGAGGGCTGGCTCTGCTGGGGCGTAGCTGGCTCCTCACAGGTGGCCAGGAGGGCATTGCCATAGCAATTGTCACCTGGGAAACAGAGAGGTACAGATGTGCCAGAGCAGCAGCGTTGTCTCTCTTTTCCTGAGTAGGCTGGCCCAGTTTGGCATCCAGCCCTGGTGAGGAATCCCAGAGGAGAGCCCAAAAGTAGCCCCTTGTCCATGCCCCATCCTTGGCACAAGCCACCCCACAGCAGAGGGCCACCACTGCCCATCAGGTGTCTTCTGTAGGTGTACAAGAGGCTCAGGAGCAAATGGAATGGGCTGTGACCAAGGCAATCAATCCCAAAATACAGAAGGCCCCACTGAGATCAGGACTTCAGCTCCTTTCCAAGCTCAGCCTCCTGCTTTGGACTAAAAAGCTTCTTTCCTCCTCCTGAAACTTCCAGGAGCAGAAACTTCCCAACCTCCTAAGCTGTCAGCATGTCTTGCTTAAATAAGATCTTCACAGGGATGCTCTTTGGATCCTTGCAGTTTTATTTATTTAGTTGGTTTAGTTTAAGATTAATCATATATAGGGAAAGTGCCAGAGACATACAAAAGAAGTTCTAAATAATTCTGAGTGATTGAGAGCAGCGTGATTAATGGGATCTGCTGATGCCATTTGGGTGGAAGCAGCCTTCCGAAAAATAGATTTATGTTAAATGGAAAAATACAATAATGTCATTCACAACAGGAGAAAACACGCGGCAGCAGAACCTGCCCTGAACGGCCGTCACACACAATTCAGCCTCACAATGAACCAAACTTAACTCCTCTAAGCTTGCTGTGTTCTGATTCTAAATCCATTCATTAGGTTTGATTATCTTCAGCCCTCCCCAAGTGTAATATATTCTTTCTTACAGAATTCAGCGTGCTTCACATCAGGTGGGGTTTAATATTTCATACAGTTCATTAAGTCACACATTCAGTTCAGCTCACAATGCCTCACTCCTAATCCCATATTCATCCCTGTGAAACCCACAAGAAACAGAAAAAATGGGGTGGTGGAGAGACACAGGGAAGAAGTGAGATGGTTCTGTGAATGGAGCCCAGTAATTAAAGGAGCTTTGCCAAAGGAGAGGGAGAGAGGACGATCCTGTGTCCCTGTCTGTGGGTGGTGAGGCAGCCATGGGCAGCGTGGCCCCAGGGCAGCACAGCTTGGAAGAGGATGTCTGAATTTTCCTTAAGTCTGGTCATGCTGAGCAGGGTTGTGATTCCTCCCTCCTGCCACACTCCAGACATGAACCAGAGAGAGCGCTGCTCGTCCCGTGCTCGCCCCACAGATCTGATTAAAGCCATAAATACTGGAAGTGAGCTGGGATTGGTGAACTGATACCCCAGCTTGCTCTGGGGCTGAGGGCAGCGAAGGCTTTTCCCAGCCTCTGGGTGGGTTTAGCCACCCGATTTTAGTTTGGGGTTTCCAGTTGAAGTGCCCTGAGCGAGCTGTAGCACCACAGGACCTGCCTGACCCCATGCACACACCAGGCCTGCATCCCACTTCCATCAGCTCGGCTCTTCTGCGGTGCCATCCCGGAGTGTCCTGCAGGGCACTGCTGCCCTGGAGGGGGCACAGGGCAGTGGGAGCACAGCAAATGGCCCCTGTGTCCTCACAGGATTCCACACAGTGAGGAGCATCTTCTCCCAAAGGACCTTCCCTGATTTCAGGGCAGGCCTCTGGCAGGAGGAGGCTGAGGGGAGATAATTCACTCCACACACAAGAAACTTGTTTTGGTAGGAAGTCAGACAAGAGCCAGCAGTGGGTGGGAATTTCTGCCCTGCTCCAGAATATGGTCAAATTCTTCAAATTTCTCCAAGGAGGGTGAATCAAATGCCTGCATCCACAAGGACACTTTGTCTGATGGGCCAAGGCCTCTATGCAGAGGAGTCTATTATTTCTTCATGTGATGAAAATTAATAATTTATATGGGCACAAAGTGACTTTGCTGTAATTCCTTGTTAGCTGTGATTCCTCCTCAGCATCCATGGGGATCCTGGAAGGGATCTGAGGAAGGAATAATGGGAATGGATGAAGATGCCCCTGTGAAGGGCAGAGTGAGCAGCCCTTGTCCCGCTGCCCCATGAGTGCACAGGCTCTGTGCTGGGACCAGACAGCGGCCCCAGCGATAAATATCCCTGGCTCCCCCACACACCAAATGGAGACGTGTGTTGTACCCAGCCCTCCAGAGCTGAGAATGTCACCAGTGTCCACAGGACTCTTCTGTCCTTGTCAGAGGCACCCCAGTAGTGCCTGAGCTTAGACAGGGAGACCTCAGGGATGCATTATTCAAAGGCCAGGGAACAGCAGCGTGCCAGGCTGCACCTGTCCATGCCACGACTGGGGGGGTGTTCTGGGCCATGGCTCTCACTCCTGCATCTCTTTTTGTCTCCAAGACCTACTTCTTCTACCCGTGCACAACACTCAAGGAAAAGAGAGTCTCGTTCCTTGTGTCACACCCAGGGAAGGGGGGACTCTTTGAAGGCCTCCAGTTTCCAGTCCCTGGCAATCCCAATTCTTCCCGAGGGCAGCACCAACCTGCCAGCAGCAGATAAGCCCAATCCTGAAAAAATGCTGCTTTCAGCTGTCCCCTCTACACATGTTCATGCCCAGGACCTGTTTCTCCCTTGGCAAAGGGAACCTGTGTTCGCTGATAATTCAGTGTGCTGGCACCAGCAGTGGGGATGCAGGTGATGCTCCAGGGCTGTGACACCTGCCAGGGGACAAGGCCCCAGGTGTGGCCTCAGGGGGGGATTCATCCTCCTTAGTGCTGCTTTGCACAAGTGTTCCCTTTGCACAAGAGTTGCCTCACTCTCATCCTTCTCTCTTTCTCCCCCTCTCTTTTCAGCCCCCTGCTGCCCTGATCCCAAATGCCAGGAGCTGTTTGGTTTTGGGTCTCATCCTCCCCCTCTAGAAAGATGAAAATTCCCCTGGTGCACCCAAGAGTTAGGGCTGGGATTTGGACTTGGGCATTTCGAATGTGGGTGGATGGCTTTAGCCCCAAACTCTCTTGGGTTTTTTTCCTTCCAGTGCAACATTCCTGCTTCCATCACTGCGCTGGATTTCTGCCTTTTTTCCTTTTCCTCCTCCCACCAGATTTGCTTGCACAGAAGAATTACAAGAACAGAAGGTGAAGCTAGATCTTTCTCCCCTTTTTTAAAATTTTATTTTGGCATCCATTGCCTGCTTTTTGCCAAACTGCTCCAATTCCTCTTCCCCAGTGCCCACGCTGCCTGCCCAGCATGGGGGACACGCAGCGCCAACGGTGCCCGGCGTGGTGGCCATCGATTCCCTGCAAGAGGAGGGGGTGGCAGAAATACCAACCCAAAACCCAGGGGAAGCACCTGTGTGGGTTTGAATCACCCTCTGACAAGGAGCTGCTGCACCAAGAGCTGAGCTGAGGTCGCTGTGTCTCCCAGTGGGTGGGAAAGGCTTGTCACCATGGGCGGAAGCCTTGGAGCTCCCCACCTGCAGCCTCATTGCCTCCCCTAAATGCAGTCAGCGTGTTTAATCATCCTTCCCACCTTTCTTCGAAGCCTTCCCAGCTTTACTACATCCCTTTCCACCTGTGCAGTGCAGTGTGTGGGTGCACAGGGAATTTATCCAGTGGCAGCGTGATTGGGGCTGTTTTGCTCTGTTCTTCTCTGAGTAATCCCTAACATTCGAGATGCGTATTTTCTTTTATCTCTGCTGAGCAATGAGCTGATGTTTTCGGAGAAGTTTCTATTATAACCCTGAGATCTTGTTCCTGAGAGTTAATAGTCAGCTCAGAGCCCATCATTTTATTTCTGAAGTTGGGAATGGCTTCTCCCACGTGCACCACTATTTATCCGCACTGCATTTCTCCTGTCATTTTCTTGGCCAGTCACTCACTTCAAGGTCCTTCTGCAATTCCTCACGGTCACTCCTTGTACTTAGTATCCTAAATAATTTGGAAGCATTAACAAAAAGCTCTCATTTCACTCTCCACTCCCTTCCCCTCCCAGGGAGTCTCCATAAAGGGTCTAGGAGAAATTTTGGGGCAACTCATGGACCCACAGAAAAACTGTGACCCAGGGAAAGGGATGGGAGAGAAGAACCCCTGTGTCTGCCCATGGTCCTGCTGGACATCAGCATCTGGGAGCAGTGGGGACAGGCTCCAGGCAACCCAAGCAACAGATATCTGCAGGGACAAGTTGTGTTGATACATTACGCCCAAGATTCATCAGTAAATGGGATTGAAGAGCCTTTAATGACCATAAAGAGTGAAAAATTCCAGTGGAGGGATGGCCGTGGCTTTCCTGCACGAGCAGATGCTTGTCAGAATTGGTACTCTCCAGGGAATTGTTCCAGAAGATGGATGGAATAAAGTGATTCACAGTATTAAAAAAAATAAAATAAAAAGAGAGACATCAGAGCTCCTGGAAGCTGTTCAGTTGGCACCGGGAAGGCTGTGAGTAACAGACGCCCAAGGGAACCAATGTTTGAAGCCAAAGCAATTTGGGTAACAGGACAGGCTTGGGGGTAAAAAACCCACAGTGCCAGATTTTGGATCCTGCTGCACGTCGCTGCTAAAAAAGAAGCCACACACGTTGTGAATGTACAGCCCAGGAACACATTTTGTAGGCATATTCCTAATGTGGCACGTGGTGTGCTCGTTCCTATTACTGATAATAGCTAACTACAGCTTCCCCTCCTGCTCTTCCCTGCTCAGCCATGGAAAACATGGGATCCAGATGCTGGTAAACAGCTTTAGAAATTTCCAGGTGAACATATTGGCTGTTTTGAGGGTCTGCCTTGAACTCACAAGGTTTACAGTGCAGAGCAGCTGTGTCCAGGGTGGGATGGATCCATTTGTTTCCTATGCTGGCACCTAAAAGGAAGGGCTGGAGAGGCCCATTGCATCCAAATAGCTCTGGCATCTGCTTTATTTGATCAGTGAGGCTGTGTAGCAAGAATGGCAGGATTCAATCTGACCAGGAGTACTTCTCTTAAAAATGTCACATGATGCCTCGAGCCCCTGCAGAGCTGGGAGGGTGTTTTCCTTCTGCAAACCAGAATCAAACTTCTCTATTCCCCTTTATCTCACTAATAAGCCCAAGGGAACCCCTGGGAAGCTGGTGATAAATGAACTTTTCCCTGGGAGGAGAGGAAGAAACGGCCTGCAGAGCAAGCCAGGCAAAAAATGGGGAAGTTCTGTGCCTCTGAGCAACCCTTAGTGCTGCATCTGCTGGGGGTGCAGCAGGACAGAATGACTGACACCTGCCAGTATCCCATCACCCTTCATCACAGAGCGGGTTGGGATGGAGGGGACCATAAGGACCATCCAACCCCTGCCATGGCAGGGACACCTCCCACTGTGCCAGGCTGCTCCAAGCCCCAATGTCCAGCCTGGCCTTGGGCACTGCCAGGGATCCAGGGGCAGCCCCAGCTGCTCTGGGCACCCTGTGCCAGGGCCTGCCCACCCTCCCAGGGAACAATTCCTGCCCAATATCCCATCTATCCCTGCCCTCTGGCACTGGGAAGCCATTCCCTGTGTCCTGTCCCTCCATGCCTTGTCCCCAGTCCCTCTCCAGCTCTCCTGGAGCCCCTTTAGGCCCTGCAAGGGGCTCTGAGCTCTCCCTGGAGCCTTCTCCTCTCCAGGTGAGCACCCCCAGCTCTCCCAGCCTGGCTCCAGAGCAGAGGGGCTCCAGCTGTTGGAGCAGCCCAGTGCCCTCCTCTGGACTCGCTCCAGCAGCTCCAGGTCCTTCTGACGTTGGACCCAGGGCTGGAGGCAGCTCTGCAGGGGGGTCTCACCTGAGTGGAGCAGAGGGGGTCTGCTGTGATTTATGACAGTGTTGGTCTCATTTGAGTGTAACATTTTCTTTGTGGCTCGTAATATCCACAGTGACCTTTCCATAGCTGACATCAATTCTACCTGAAACTTCCAAAAACTTATTTTATTAAAGACGCTGGGGAAGTTTACTAGGCTGGTAAAACAACTCCATCCATGTCTGCAATTGATGTCCCAGTCCTGGGGAACCCGGGATGTCTCTGCCTGGAATGCAGATGATGAGTCACCGTCAGCAAAGCCAGGAGAGCTGCTGCAGCACCGTTCCCCAGGGAGATCTGGCGCTGATGAGCTGTTCAGCCACACCAGGTGTCCTGCAAACTGATCCCTGGGGGTTCCCAGTGTCCTTGCTGGGGTCCTGTCCTGGGGGTGTGGATACAGGTGGTTCTTGTAGCACGTGTGGTGTTTCTCCTGGAGCTTCCACACACAGACATTTCTCTTTTTTCCAAATCCACAGCAGTGTCCACCCGGGTTCTCTGCAGCACCACAGACCCTGGGCTCTGCCAGTCAGCCTTGAAGGGCAGCAACAACTCGCTTTCCTCCTGGGGCCCCGAGCTGTGCTGGGTGATTTGCAGATGAAACCCAACGAGTTTGGTGGTTCTGGTCTGCCAGAGGTGATGGATGAGCCGTTGGCCAGTGGGCTGGTGAGGCCACCCCAAAAGCCCCTGGGCTGGCCAAGGCAAGGTTTTGTAGGTGGGATGATGATTTTCTGTGGGGACTGGAGGAAGATGGAGCAGAGCAAGGGGACAGAGCAGCTGCAAGCTGAGTGTCCATGACTGATGGCAGAACCACCATCAGATTTCAGATTCTGCCCTAAATCTCCAGCTCCCCCATTTTTCAGCACCCTATGGGGGAACTCCCCCATCAGATGCCACCTGGGCCACCCATCTCGACCAGCCATGGCCAGATGGGGCCAGACACCACTGTCCCACAGCCAGCTCCTCCCAACACCGTGGGAGGGCAGCTGGGCACTCAGCTCATCCCGGGAGGGAGGCGAGAACAGGGCTGGAGCCGGTGCCAGCGGGGGGATGGAAGCGGGGCTCACCCCTGTCCCCTGACTCACAGCGGGTCCCCGCGGTGCCGCGGGCTCGGCGTGACAGCTCTGCTGCCTGCGGTCGTCTATGGCAACTGAACCACCTTGGAAGGCTGCACTGCCTGTGTGGGCTTGAAATTGTGGTTGTTTTTGTTCCCCCTTGGAAAAAAAAAAGACAATCTGATTTGTATGTAACTCCGAATAAAGTCCTTGTTAACCTTTACAGCCATCTGGAGGGAGTCACTCCTCGCCGCAGGGCTGTGGGAGGGGGCGATGCCTCTGCTGGCAGATTTTGCAGGGGTTGGCACGGAGGGAGCTGGCAGCCCCTGCTGGGTGGGAGCCAGGAGCCAGGAGCACCCACTGGAGCCAGGAGGTGGAGGATGCTGGGCTTCGGAGTGGCCTGGTTTGCCAGGGGCCGCGGGGTGTGTTGGGCTGCCCCTTCCACTCCCAGTGTGGGCACAGGGGAATGGGAACAGCCCCTCACTGCTTGGCTTGGGTGTGAGCAGAGAGGGGAGCCCCTGAGCTGGAGGAGGGGTCTCCCCAGGCTGACACTGTGTTGGGGGCCCCATTCATGTGTGGGTCACGCTGCCCCATGTGCCCCCAGGCCTGCTGAAGACCTGAGCTTTGGGGTTTGCAGCTGAGGGCTGAGGGTTCTGCTTCAGGGGTTGAGTCTCCCGTGTCATGGGGAAAGAGCTGGATCAGACCTGGAGGCCCATCTGATCCATCCACAGCCACGGAGCATGATTGAGCCAAAGGCTTCTCCCTCCCAGAGCTCTGCCTTGGAGCAGCCCCTGGGAAATCTGCTCTGAACATGCAGGGAATTTGTTCTCCTCCAAGTGTTTCCTGTGGGGTCTCCTCTCAACTGGGTCTGGCAGTCCTCACCTGTGTCTGGCAGCTCTCACCTGTGTCTGACAGTCACTACCTGTACCTCATGCAGCCCTGCCTGGTCCCCTGGCAGTGCTGGTTGGCAGGAGGGACGAGCAGAGGGGACGGGGACACTGCCACCCCTCTGGCAGCCCCATGGCAGCCTGGACAATGGTATCAATTGCAGTTTCCACAGATGAGGAAGAGAAAGGGCAGCACCAGCCAGATAAACACAATGCAACTTCATTTTCTTTCTTTCTCTGCTCCTTTTTAGATTTATAAATATTTTGAAAACTTTCCAAAGGGAGGGAAAAAACACCAAGTTGCACGAGTGACTCAATGCACCGTTCACTGTGTTCACTAAGAAAGAAGGAAATCAAGTCATTACTGGGCTGAATAAAGAAGAATCTTTTGGTTGACTAAGAGAGGGGAATGCACTTGCAACGGGTGGGATACAACAGGAGCATGGCTGCTTTCCAGCCCTGCTGAGCTCTGTCTGAAGGTCTTAATTATAAGCAGCTCAAAAAAATAAAAGCCGACGAGTAAAGGAATTTACAACACAAAAGAAATAAATTGGATCTCAGATGCCTCTATACATATTTAATCATTGGGATGCTGATGAAGAGGAATCTTTAATATGAGCTGCCACGATCCAGCTTTGCTCGCAGAGGGCTCTGGGGGAGGCACCGTGCCCGGCCGCCGGCAGGTTTGGCCGGTGCAGGGGATGCCATGGAGGGGCACGGCTGCAAACTGGTAGCCAGAGAGGAGAAAATTCCAACCTTTGGGCCTGGGAGCTTGGCTGGAACAACAGCGGGATCAGGAACCTCCTCGCAGAGCTCTCCAAGCTCGATGGCTTGGCCTCCAGAGACGCTGAAGGTCAGCAGGGCACTCGCTGAGTCCAAGAGCATCTAAAGCCAGCCTGGGCATGGAAAATCCTGGCTCAGCCTCTGCCACGGTGGAGCACAAGGGATGATTGCAGGCCTCTCTCATTTTTAAGCCAATTCTCTCTCATTTTTAAGCCAGTCTCACTAAGCCCTCTCTAAACTCGTTTAATTCGTTTCGCCATCTTAGCTCTGATAACCACAAAGATTATTGGCCTTTACCCCATGGCAAATTCCAACTCTCCTGAACCTCCTTCCCCTTTATTGATCTCCCACAACCTCCCGGGAGAACATTTCCACTGCATCTTTTAAGGGCTGGGTTTAGATATTATCTCTCTCCCTGTGTTTGTGTTTGCATGGCGCATCCTCATTAATTAGGATGTCTTGTTGGACACGGTGTAGTCTTCGGGGAGTTCCCCCAGTGATTTGTTTACAGATGTCAGGTTAGCAATAAATTGGGAGAAATAATTGACCTTTCCTGTGAGACTTTGCTAATCCTGTTTCTTCTTAACCGTTTCCAATTTTTAGTGTGCAGTGGTGTTTTTCTTAATCAATTGTTCAGACTCCGAGAACATTACAGGAGATGTGCTCAGGAACACGCCACGGTGATGCAATTTTAATGATTCATTCTCTCTTTCTCATTAATTCATTGCATTTCATATTTCTTCAAGTGCTGACTTTGGAAGTTTTCAAGACTTTAAGTAGTTTTTCTGTTTGATTTTTTTTTTAACAATTACAGTGGCCCTCTTGCTATGAGTTGTGTTGCTGCAACAGGCTGTGGGCAGGATCCCCTTGCTGGAATGATGCAGGCGTGGAGCAAGGAGCTCACCCCAGCCTCAGGACCTGGCGTGCCAAAGCAGATTCCAGCTAGAATGCAAGGAGAACAGTCAGCAGAACATTTCTATTAAAAACTGTTACTTTTAAACAAGTTAATTTCCCCCATGAATCAAGCTGCTGTAAAGAGAAATCCCGTGTGGCAATCTAAGTATAATTGTGATATTCTCATTAGAAGTGCTCAGACTGAATCTCTTACATTTTTTAATTTATTTTTTTTTAAGGAATTTTAACTTTTGGAAGTTAAATGACTTGGAAGAGATCCAGCTTTTGATTTAAAGGAAGTTGTTTCGTTGTTATTCTGCATTCCAGAAATGATAAAAAGCACTTCAGGTTTTGAAAACAAAACCTAGGGAATTGGAACGTTGGATTTCATGCAAAATAAAAATATGGGGCTTTTCCACGTCAGTTATTTCAGGAGAGTGATAACATCCTTGATAAAGCAGCTGCACTAGCACCTAATGCTGCTATTAATATGCAAGTGCGGGTCCTTATTCTGATCCCTGACAGTGAGCAAAACAGCGATGAAGTGTTCTGCAAGGAAATCCTTTCTGCAGCTAATCACCTCATTAGAAATTCAGAGATTGTCTTAAACGGATCAGTTGCAGTCAATTCAGAGCAGAAGCAGCGGCGATAACCGGAGCCAGGCGGGGTGTGCTGCGCTGGGGACAGCTGTGTCGGGGGATCAGGCACACGGAGCCCTAATCTGCCTTTCTCGGGCTCTTGTGCCGCGTTTAAAGCCCTGTTAGCCCCGTCAGTTTATAAATTACACCTTCATTAGTACAAGCTGTTATCTTGTTTCACACGCAGTTGCCAATTTAAGGCAACATCGCAAATGAGCTGTTATCTCCTGGCTGTAATTGCCGGAGAGATGCTCTGCCTCAGCCCTTCCCAGCTGGGAGACACCGGGAACGGGGAAGGTCTGGGGATGACGAGGTGGGATGAATTTTCCTGTCTTACCACTACAACCAGAACCAGGGATTTGGGGCATTGTGGGCACAGCTCACCCAGAAGGACACTTGTGCATCTCAATAATTCAATTGTTTTAACTCAACTGCATTCTCTAGGAGAAATACTTGACTTAAAAGTCAAGGCAGTGAAGTAAGGTTCATGAGGTGAAAGGAGACTCTAGATGTTCTGCTTAGAATGAAAAAAATCATGTTGATAATTTAGAGAAAAGCCCTCCACACGTTTCAGGCAGTCTCTTGCCAGAGGCACTCTTGTCCCCTTGGGTTTCCAAGCAAGACTTGGGAAGGGGAGTCGGCGGCTGAGCCTTTGTAGCCAGGAGGGAAATCTGATTTTCTTGCTCTTCTTCAGGAATTTTGGGCTCCTAGGGTACAACTTTTGAGCGTTGCTCCCTAGAGCACAGCAGTGTCACCCTGCAGGGACCGGGCTGGCGTGTCCTGTGTGCTCTGGGCTCACTTCCCAAAGCCCATCCTCGCCCGGTGTGCCCTGGGCAGCAGCAGAGCTCTGTGTGCCTGGCTGCAAACCCCAGCCCCTGCAAAACCAGGCTCAAGGTGCCTGAGCACGGGTGCTCACTGGGCCACAGCCTGCAGGGAACAGACCCTCAGCCATGGCTTTGCTGGGGACTGGGGGAGGCAGATGCTGATCAGCTCAGCTTGCCTTGCTGGGCCTTTAATTTAATATAATTTAATTTTAATTTGGTTTATTTTAATTTGTTTTGTTTTTCCCTTTTGTTTTTCCTTTCTCCTCCTTCCTTTTCTCTTTCCCTTCTCCCTGTTCCTGTTTCCCCCCTTTCCCTGCTGTTCTGCTGCCTGCCCTTCCCCACGGGCAGTGCTTTCCAGGCACACAAAGCCAGGCTCTGGCAGCCCCTCCACGGCGGCTGTGCCCCATTCCCAAGGACATTCCCTCTCCTGGGAGAGGCCTGCACAGCTCTTCCAGCGGGCCTTGTGCACCAGTGATGGTTGCCTCTCTCTGTCCTGGGAAAATTTCGAGTCTGGGAATATTCCTGGCCCGTTCAGGGCTGCCACCACACGGGTTGGTGACAGGGCTCTGCCCCAAACCACCGTGGGGAGGGACAGCAGAGGCATCACCAGGGCCGTGCTCAGAGGGACAGATGGCACCATCGTCACGAAGATTTGTGCTCCTCAGGACAAAAAGCTGAACATGTTTAAAATGAGGCCATTCCAGCTGTCGGGATAACGGAGCGTGCCGGGAGGGCAGCAAATCCCTCTCCACTGCTCATGGCTTCGTCATCCCGCTCCCCTTCTGCAGGAGTGAGACTCCCCCTCGCTGGAAGACAGCCTGGAGAGGATCTCCCACTCCCTCCCCTGTTCAAAACAGGCTCTCCCTCCCAGCCAAGAGGGTGAGTTTAATTATAAACTAAAAACAGACCCATCTGCTTGGGTGGGTGTGGGTGATTTTTCCCCAAACTGGTGGGGCTTGGCCACTTTTCCTCCTAATTTTAGGCACAAAGAAATGAAAATGATTAAACTCTGGTGTGGATGAAGGCTACTGCAAACTGTCCCCCACCGAGCTGCTTTCCTGGCAGTGACATCTCTGCTGCATTGGGGGCACAGAGTAGAAAAAGGGTAATGAAACAGCAGTGCCATGTCCCCATCCCTTTCCCCGTGTTAATTCTCACCCTTCCTCGTGGCATCACAGTGAGCTTCCCGCAGGAGCTACGTGGAGGAGCACAGTGGCAGCAATCCCCCTTCAGTTTTGGGTTCATTCAGGGTTATTTTAATAAATTTCTAGTCAATGCCTGCTGTTGGATGAAACTCTCCCCTCTCCTGCTGGGCTGTGTGTTTGTTGTGCTGGGATTATTTAGGTTTGTTTGAACTTCTCTCTGTGCTATGGGGTTTCTTAATGGAGGGGAAAGCCATTCAATTGCACAAAGCTAAGCAAAACTGGAGCTAAGAGGAGTTGGAAATAATAGAAATAAAATAACCCCAAACCAACAGGATAAACAACAGATATCTGAGTCCCATCACAACTCAGACAAGCTGTGTGAGGCATCTGACCCTGCAGAAAGCTGCAGGCACAGCAAAAGTTCCTTAAATAACTTTTGACAAAATTATTAAAGCTAAATCAAGTATAATTTAAGTTAAAATGTATTGTAGACAAGACCTGAAAACTCCCAAGCCTGATTTCTGAAGGTACCTGAAGGCTCTGGGTGTCAGGGGCACAGCACGATGTGTGCCAGCTCTGAGTGGGGCCTGGCAGAGACACGGGGGTCAGACCCCAGTGGCACAAACAGCAGAGCCACCAGCTTGAAATGAGGATATTTAATGCAAAATTAAATTATTCCCAGGGCTGAATCTTCCCCGTGGTTGCATCTGAGGTCTCGGTGTACCCAGCTGCTTTCCCTGCTTGGAAACTCCATATCCTGGAGGATTATTCCTGTGAAAGGACTCGGTGCCTGCCTGCCAGCCCCGGAGGGTTTCCAGGAGTGATGATGAGGAGGATTTTGACTGAGGAAGGCCATTAAGCACTGCAGGTGTGGGAGTGGCTCCCTCCACTCCAGGCTTCCCAGCTGGGCTGACTGTGCTGTTCCAGGGTGTCAGACTGAGCTCAGCACGGATTTAACCCTCTGACAAATGGATGCCCTGAATTAAGGCACCCGAGTTTAGAGCCTGTTTTATGAGCCTGACCATATCATAAATCTAACAGAGCTGAGCTCAGCAGCCTTCCCCAAGTGGTGCCTCCAGAGCAGACACAAGTCCAGCACCGTGCGACGTCTGCGAGGCTGCAAAGCAGAGCCTGCAGCTGTAAAATCCACGGAGAGCCAGAGGTGGAAGCTGGGTCTGTGCCAGGGACTGTTCACAGACCTGGGAAAAGCACCTGGAACTTTGCAGCACGGTGGTCAGATAGGGAGAGAGGATGGCCCAAGTTTATCTCCTCTCATCCCTGTAAGGAAAGTGCCACACGACTGACACTTGTGCCACTGGAGACCTGCCCTTCCAGGAGGAGGGACCACTGCCCAGGACCAGCCCCTCACTTGATAAACCAATGCCCTCACCCAGCACAGCAGCATCTCCTGAGCTGTAGCATCATGGTGAGCTGAGGCTTGGCCAAGGAAAGGGACAATCCCTTGGGAAGGAATAAACTGGGAAACCCCAGCTTCCCTCCGTGCAGAAGGGGAGGGCACAGCAGGGCTCCTCCCTGGCTCAGTACAGCTCCTTTGTTAAGGAAGAGCAGCTGAAGCTCCTGGACTAACTACCAAGATGCAATGATGTCTATAGTCAAGATCTAACAGGCTTCCCTGTGCTTTTCCAATCTAAATTTCCTCATTTATTCCACTTCTGAGTGCTGACATCCCCTGTGCCAGTCGCTCTCACTGGGGGAGGAGGAGTCCACCACCGTCCTTGGCCAGGAGCTGTGACCCCGCAGCAATGAGGGAATTTGAGCCCTTTGCTTTGTGCTGAGCCTGGCTGGGTGAGGCTCCCCCGTTCCTCCGTGTCAGGGCAGGGACTGTAACCGGGCCTTTGCAGGCAATCATCCTGCATTTCACATTTTTAGTAAGCACTTGCCAGAGAAACGACCTGTTCATCTTCCCAAGCTCTCCACGAGGACACATAAAGCTGCAGGACACCGGGGCAAGCCCTGGAGCCAAGTGCCCGAGCACGAGCCCAGAGCGGGGCTGCTTTGCCGGAGGGGCAGAGGATCCCGCCCAGCTGGCACAGGGAGCGATCAGTGCCAGTCCAGAGGCAAAGCCCAGGCTGAGTTAGCAGCTCTTGCCCACCTGAGCGCTACCAAAGGGATGCTTTGGGCAACTGTGCCTTTCAAAACAAGATGATGCTGGGCCTGTTTATAAGAGCAGCCATCAATTACTCTTGGAGCCCGTCCAGAGGAGGCCACGGAGATGATCAGAGGATTAGAACACCTCCCCTACAAACACAAGCTGAGAAAGTTGGGGCTGCTCAGCCTGGAGAAGAAAAGGCTGAGTGGAGACCTCACTGCATCTTCCAGAGTCTGAAAGGGCTACAAGGAACCTGGAGAGGGGCTCCAGGAACCAGAGTGACAGGACAAGGAGTAATGGGTTCAAACTGAAAGAAAGTAGATTATATGTTGGGAAGAAATTCCTCCCTGGGAGGGTGGGCAGGCCCTGGCACAGGGTGCCCAGAGACGCTGGGGCTGCCCCTGGATCCCTGGCAGTGCCCAAGGCCAGGCTGGACACTGGGGCTTGGAGCAGCCTGGGACAGTGGGAGGTGTCCCTGCCCATGGCAGGGGTGGATGAGGTGAGCTTTAAGGTCCCTTCCAAATCAAACCATTCTGGGATTCTGTGATTAACAGCTGGTGCTGATGACATCCTACAAGATTGGAAGATCCCCTGGTTATAGTCTTTTAGGGTCATGGCCTATTGGGTCTTTAGTGCTGAGAGCATGCAGCATGTTTATTTCCTGCAGGCAGGACAGGAGCACTCCAGGCATGTTTGGATCCAGCTGGCAGGGAGACTGTGATTCCAGAAGGTTCTTGGTTACATCCACCTCGAAGCCAAGGCTCCTTCCAGCTCCTCATTCTCGGGAGCTTTGCTACCTCTGCAGGAATTCCTGGCTGATGGATGACCCCAGAGCAGGCTCCATGGCACGAGCTGAACTCCAAGCTACCGTGACAGGAAGAAATAAGATTTTTCCTTTAATCAGTCATGTGTAACCTTTGAGAGCTGACCCGCCTTTTGGATTGCCTCTGCCCCTCCATCCCCTGGGGTAACAGTGCATGAAAATTAGGAGCTGAAGACATCAGCAAAGCTGGAGTACAGGAGCAAAGATGAGCCCTGGATTGTGCAGAGTCATCAGGGACAGCTTTTCTCCCTCTGCATGGTGCCACCACTCCTCTTGCTTATCCTCGCAGCAAAAATGGAAACCAGGGCACATTTTGTCACCCTGCCTCATCTCTGCACTGCACAGAGCTTTGCTAGGAGTGGCAAATGCCTCTTGTTTTTGTCATGCGAGGCTGGATCTGGAATTGCCCGGAGCACTGCTGTGCAGGGCTTGCTCTCCTCACCCATTCTCCCAGCTCTTCTCTGAACTCACCCCAGCTTTGAGGAGCTTGTTCTGTTCTCCAGGAGAGAACCAGAGAAATGGGATGGAACTCGCATTTCCAAAGAGAAACTGGAGAGGATTCACCCACCTCTGCCCCTACCCCTTTCCTTCTCCTACAGAGCTCCCCCCTGAGCTGCTGAACTTCTGCCCACCAGTCCCTGGTGCACCACAAGACCTCAAAACCAGTCTGGAAAACTGAAAACCAGTATTACATCCATGCAGGCACTGAGTGAACCAGGGGAGTTTGAGTTAAAGCCTTGTTTTGTTTGCTTATACCTGGAGAGAGTCGTGGCCATGCTATGTGAGGTTCAGGAACGTGGGAAGCACTTGAAGAAGGGATGTGACACAGAGACTCACACTGGGGCACGTGGTCTAGGAAACAAAAGCCAGGTCCAAATAACTCGGGGTGTTGTGCCAATTGGCCCTGGCTCCCTGCGGAAGGGAAGACGCCTTTTTCCAGTAAAACTCTCAGGATGGAGATTAGCACTGGTGTTCTCAGGAGGAGCTAGGGAGGAGCAATGGCACAGAAAGCCAGGGGACAGCTCTGCACTGGCCAAAATCAGCTGGCAAGGAAGCAGCCAGGATGCGGGCACACGGACTGGGCAGAGCCCTGGCAAGGACAGCACGGCTCTGGGATACTCGGAGCAGATTCCAGCTGAAGTGCTAATGCTCAGCAAAGCCTCTGTGCTCCTCTTCCCTGCCAGTGGCATTCTGGTGGGACGTGTCAGCAGATCTTCGCTTGCCATGCACCAAACAACGGGCACAGCACACGGGCAGGGAGCGGGGTCAAGCAGCACCTCGAAGATTCTGTGCCAGTTTTGTTTGCTTGTGAAACCTCAGTGGTGTTTGCCCCTTTTTTCTGGAATCCAATAACCCTACATTGGCACAAAGGAACCTGAAACCAACCGGGTTTTTTGCACAAATCAAGACTGACACAGAGCACGCAGAAGGACACAAAGCACCGGGCAGCCCCCGGTGCAGTATTTAGGAAGGAGCCTGGGGAAGCTGGTGCCATGTACTGCTGACACGTATCCCCCTGGGCAGGCTTTAAAACCCTGCTTTTAGAGCTCAGCTTGAACAAAGTGCTGCTGTTAGTGCTTTTAGTGAGAGCAGTAAAGATCGTTTTTATTGTTGTTTGATCTCGGCATTTCACAGCGTGTCCCTGTTGTTATTTTGGGGGCCGTCCCCAGATGCAGCAGCCGCAGCGCTGGCAGCAGCCGAGGCATGTCCTGCACAGCGCCGGGGGAGCTGCACACGGCAAGCTCGGCTGGAGCAGGGAAGGACGCTCACGTTCCCTTGTTGTGGAAGCCTCGGGAGCGCCTGTGGCTGCTTCCAGAGGAGGGCTGAGCTCTTGGGAAAGAGCTACGAGACCTCGGGTAGCGATTTCCGCAGCAGAGGGCCGGGACTGTGGAGATGGTGGCAACAGGGGCGCTGACAGTGCCACCCTGTCCCACACCCAGCGGCTCGGCTCCTTCTCCAGAGGCGTCGGGACCCTGTGGGAGTGCTGGTTTAACCCTCCTGAGCAGAAATCCTGCCCTAACACCCCGCCAGGGGATGCGCCCGCCGCTCCTCGGCCACGCTGCCCATCTGCCGGGGTGGCTCCGAGCCCACCGGGCTGTGACGCCAGCGCAGCGCTGGGTGCCAGCGGGACGAGCGGGGGCACAGCCTGTGCCACGGCGGGAGCCAGCACAGCCTCCCGTGTGCCAGCAGCGCCAGCCTCGGGCAGCTGGACAGGCTCCGGGCACTGCCCCCTCGGCACTGCCCCCCTGGCACCGCTCCCCTGTCCGGCTGCTCCACGGAGCTGGGAAGGGGAAAATGCGGTGTTCAGACCAAGGGCAAGCGCTAACTCCCTGGAGCAGAATGCCTCGGGCAGGCTTTGACGAGAGCTGGCTGCTCAGACGATCCCGGTGCTTCCCCCACCTCGTTTCCCGAAGCTGAGCTGCCCGTGCTCTGGTACTCACTTTCACCAGGAGCTTTTCACGCCTGGGAAAGGGGAAAGGAGACTTCAAACCCTCGTGCAGGCTTTGGAGTTAAACGTGGTCTGCAGGATGCAAGTAGGGAACGCTCGAGCTTTGGAATGGTGCGGAAGCTGCCGGGCTCGTCGTGCCAAGAGCCGCCTCCTGCCCACGGCTGGGGCAGTCTGGAGCTCAGAAGGGGTGGCAGAGACACCTGAAGCTCCTTTGGGGTGACTTCAGTTTCCCCTTGCACAGGTATCCTCTGCCAGACCAGCTCCAGATAACTGGAAGGGATCATTGTGCTGACAGCGCTCGTTCCTGGCCGGGTGCTCTTCACTGGCAGCTGGAGAGGGTGGAGTTGGACAAGGATTTATTTGCTATTAAGTATCTGTCCCAAATCATTAGGTTCTGCTTTCTGACCGTGACGTCGCAGGGAGAGGTAACACCGCTCAGACGTAACGAGGCTCAGATCATAGTTGGACTCAGGGAAATTCTTGCCATCGTGAAATCTATTTTACATGGGCACCAGTTAGCCTGGACTTATTGCTGAAAGGCAGCAAGGATGAGTGAGAAAGCAACTGTGACTAATGGGAGCTTTCCTCAAATATGTGAAGTCACAGGAATTAATGAAAGGAGGGAGAAGAGCGGTGAAGTGTAACACCAGGCAGAAAAAGAGCTGTCATTTTCACATTCCTTCCCAGCAATTATTTTGTATTTTCAAGTCTCTCTGAGCTCCCAACCCAGCTTAGGAAATGATGCTTTCAGGATATTTCCTGGAAAGAGCCACCACTGCTGCAGGAAATCCTTGCTCTCGCCACGCCCCTGCTCTTCCTCACAGGAGCAGCCAGGGCAGGGATCAGCCAAACTCCTGTCCTGAGGGATGCTTATCCCAAACAAACCACTGGATCCCCCAAAGCCTGGCTCTCACACCTCTCCCAGCACACCTGGCTGCCCTTTCTGCACTAAGCAGCTCTGCCCCTGATTCGAGCCACCCGCATCTGTTGCATGCTGCAGTGTAACTCCGAGCAGCCCAGCTGACAGCACTGGCGAGGTTTGCAGAGAAGACTCTTCTGTGGAAGCAATGAGAAAAATGCCTGGTTCATGTGAAATCAGAGCTGGATTAGTTATTCCTGTACCTTTGTGTGAGATACCTCCCTGCTGTACAGTAGATTTCATGCTCTTGCAAAGTAGAGCTCCCTTCCTTCCCTCCTTGGGAACAAAGTTTGAAGAATGGCTGTTCCTACACCCATGGACAGCTCAGCACCTGATCCAGGCTCTGCCCTCAGTGGGTGCTTGGCACAGGGACTGAGCACAGCGCTCACACCCTGGGAGCAGCTCCACTGCTCCCCAAACCCTCTGGACTGGTTGCCCATGTCTCACTGATCCCTGGGTTAGCATCTCTTTCAGACATTTAAACAGGAAATGCCTCACACAATGCATTTATTTGATTAATGCAAAATCTCTTCTCCAAATCTGAATTCATTGCAGCAACCTCCTGTGGCAACACCAGCCCTGGGGGCTCCTGCTTTCCCAGGGTGGAGGGGAAACACGGTTTCCTCTGGTCTGGAGGGAGAGGAGCAGAGCCCCCCAGCACTGGGTGGGCTCTGCACCCCCGGCCCAAACCCAAACCTGCTGCAGCCAGGGCACCACAGCACAGGCAGAGCTCCTGGCACACCCCAACCCTCCAGTCTGTGGCAGGGTGAGGAGGAATTTGGCTCTTTCTCTCCAGTTACATAAAGCTCTCTCCCAGTTTATCGGGCGTGTACCCTGCTGGCTCTGGTTTGCATCTACCCTGACAGATGAGAGAAGCCTCCTGCTTCCATCCGGCTGCGAAGAGCTGGGTACCACAGGTGCCTAAAATATCTGCAGGAGGAGACATCAGAGAAAGAAATGAGGGACTGCAGGTGGTGATGGACTGGAGGAGAGCGAGGACAGGATCTGGAAGAGAGGGGGATGTTGGGTTGGGGAGGATGCTGAGCTCTGTGGGAAGGAGCCATCTCCCCGCTCCATGTGCAAGCTGAGCCCCTGGGCTCTCCCTGTCCCTTTTATCTCCCCTTGATCCCTGTTTCAGGTCTGTAAGGCAGCGTGTTTGGAGCTTGCCTGCCTGGGGTGCTGGTGTGGGAGTAGGGAGACCTACAAGGGCTTTAATTAAGCTGTTTTTTAACAGGAGATCTCCTTGGGTAAAATCTAGCCTTGATAATAGCAAAACTTACTGGCTATAGAGGATTGTCCCTAATTAGTCTTTTATACAGCTGTTATTCTTTTCCTGGTTCCCTGGACCCAAGGGCTCTGACTGAAGAGCAGGGCTCACTCAGATCCTGCCTACAAAAGCTCTGCCTTTGCTGGGGCTGCAGGGGCACAGCCCCAGGCCCTGTCCCCACACTGCAGCAGCTCATGGTGCAGGTCCTTGTGTCTGTGTGCCCTCCCAAATCCCTGCACGAGCCTGGAGAATCCCCATGGATGTGTCAGGAGCTCTGGGTGCCCTTCCCTCAGCCAGGGCACAGCCAAGGCACAGGAGATGTCTGGAACCAGGAGCTGCTCGAACCCATCCCTGGTGTTTCCACCTCCTGTGCCAACCTGGTTCTTACTCTGCCCCTTGGTTGGAGTTCTGGCTTTCAGGCCGGGATTCCTGGCGCTCAGCAGGGTCTGAGTTTACAGCATCTCCCTTCCTTCAGTGCTGCTGGAAGAGCCAGGCTGAGCAAGGCTGGGGTTTTACTGCTGAGGGGTTTTCAGTCCTTCCTTTTCCCTCTGTATCAGTAAGATTGCTTTGGAGCAGAGCCAGTGAGTTGCCCAGCTGGTGCTTTTGGGCATCTCAGTGACTGTGGGAGCTGTCAGAACCTTGCACAGTCCTGTGTTTGTGTCACTGAGCCCCCACCCCACTGGATTCACCAGGCACTCTGTTACATTCCAGCTGTTTATTCTATGTTCTGGTTCTTCCTCGTTTTCCAGCTCGCAAACCTGGATGATACCAACAGCAGCACCCACGGTGTCTTTGCTGTGGATTCATTGCCCAGAGAAGCTGTGGCTGCCCCATCCCTGGAAGTCTCCAAGGTTGGACGGGGCTTGGAGCAACCTGGGCTCATGGAAGGTGTCCCTGCCCACGGCAGGGGGTGGAATGAGATGATCTTTAATGTCCCATCCAACCCAAACCAGTCTGTGATTCTGTGATTTCATGGTTCTGGTATTTCCCGCATTCATCTCCTGTAAATTACAGCCTGGAGAGCAACAATGAGCCTTTGTGGGTCTCAGTTGGCACTGGAGGAAAAAGATCTGCAGAACAGTGTTAGTCCATAAGTTGAAATCCTGGCTGGGTGACCCTGCTGGAGTTCAGGGCTGCTGAACGAGACCTGGCATCTCTTTAGGCTTCCACCTGCTGATATCTGAGAGCCTCAGTTCTGGGGGAGCTGGCTGGTCAGCGCTGGACATCTGGGCTCAGACACTGCCCCCACAGTGCCAGGACAGCTGCCAGGGCTGGGCTGGCCAGGGATGCTCTTCTTGTGCTCTCGCACAGGCAAAAGGGGGTGAGTTACCCCCAGGCATGAGCTGTGCGGGTGTGAGTGACTGCAGGATTGCAAAGCGGTCACTGGTCCATGGACCCAGGCCCTGTGTCCATCCTGGGTGGGTGCAGAACTGGGGTAGGACCCTGTGGTTTGGGGCACAGGGGCCCAGGGTTTGGGTTTGCCGGGTGGAGCTGCTGGTTGTTCCTGAGGATGCCGAGGAGCTGCCCAGCAGCAGCAGCAGCAGCAGCGGCTTTACAATGGCCAGGAATAAACCTTCAGTGAAATGCCAGCCCTGGCCCCTCGGGGGATATTCCCAGGCTGTTTGCTCAGGCAGTGGCTGAGGCCTCGCTGGCCCGACTGAACAACCCCTGGCTCCAGGCCAGAGCTCGTCACAAACCCACCCACCGTGCTGGAAACCCCTGCAGTGTCCCTGTGTCCCACAGCAGTGTCCCTGTGTCCCCATGTCCCACAGCAGTGTCCCCATATCCCACAGCAGTGTCCCTGTGTCCCTGTGTCCCACAGCAGTGTCCCCATATCCCACAGCAGTGTCCCTGTGTCCCCATATCCCACAGCAGTGTCCCCGTGTCCCACAGCAGTGTCCC
>NW_024580663.1:996084-1045842 GCF_017639235.1 Corvus kubaryi | reverse complement strand
GTCCCCATATCCCACAGCAGTGTCCCCGTGTCCCACAGCAGTGTCCCCGTGTCCCCATGTCCCACAGCAGTGTCCCCATGTCCCACAGCAGTGTCCCCGTGTCCCACAGCAGTGTCCCTGTGTCCTGCAGCAGTGTCCCTGTGTCCCCCTGTCCCACAGCAGTGTCCCCGTGTCCCACAGCAGTGTCCCTGTGTCCTGCAGCAGTGTCCCTGTGTCCCCATATCCCACAGCAGTGTCCCCATGTCCCACAGCAGTGTCCCCGTGTCCCACAGCAGTGTCCCTGTGTCCTGCAGCAGTGCCCTGCAGTGGGGTGGGCAGCACACCCAGGCTGCAGCCAGGCTCTGACCACACCTGAGGGACTCCTGCAGCAAGACCCTGCTCCCTGCAGAGCCAAAACTCAGCCCCCCAGCACCAGGTGAGATTTGTCCATCCCGAGCGATGCCCAGCGGGGTTTGCTGCCCCAAGCCCTGGCGGGGTTTTCCTGGGGCTCTCACGTTGAACTTTTAGGGTTTGAATAAGGGCTCTCCCCGAAGCGGGCAGGGACATCAGAGGCATCTTCAAAAGAGGAAAATAGATGTCACCTGCTGTTATGTTATGAGAAAAAATGATGGATCCCAGAGAGCCCTAATGCTCCCTCTGGCCCCTTTACAGCCTGAGTGGCACTGCCATTCCCCACCAGCAGGACAAGCATCACCTCTGCCTCCCAGCTTCCCCAGCTGAGGCATCCAGAGCCAGAGGAGCACCAGGGGGTGATCCCAGCTGGGCACTCCTGGTGCTGACCCGTGCAGGAGGAGGTGGTGGGCGCAGCTGGCCGGGCCTCCCTGGTCCCAGCATGAAGGACTCAAATGCTCTGCAGGCACAAAAAATATTTCTGATTTTTTTCCCCAAATTCAAAAGCACTTCAGAGATTTTCAGCTGCAAATCACAATCATATTAGGGACTGTTTTTCATCGGCACCTGCACAGGCTGGTTTGGAGTCTCGCAGTGTCTGCACCAATGGGCTGCCTGGGAGAACGCACCCTGCAATTTTGGCATCTGGTGTGCAGGAGTACAGTAAATATTTAACACCATCAGACCGAGGTTTCCAAAGGACTCTAAAGAGATTGATTTCTCCAAGCCCCTGTGACTGCAAATGGAAATTTCTTGCCAGCTTCCTTTCAGCTAGCATTTCCCAGAGAGGCTAAATGTGGATCTGGGCTGTGCTGGAGGAAGTGGGGACTCGCAGTTCTCTGTTGGGTGCCGTGCCCAGATCCCTCTGCTCCTCAGCGGTGGCTGCAGCACATGGGGTGTGACAGGGACGTGCTGTTCTGCTCAGACACCGTGCTGGAGCGTCTCCTGTGACACCGGGTGTCTGATCGTGTTTTCCCTCTTGGCTCCCTCCATGCATCCCCATCTCCTTTTTTTTTTTCTCACTGAGGGTGTCTCAGCCTGCTCACAAATCTGGTGTTTCCAGCCAAGCTCACAAGTGCTGGGATCTGGGGACAGGGCTCCATCCCTGGCTCGTGCTTGTGGGGGGCTGAGGCTGGGAGGATGTGCTTGCAGGGGGGGTTAGGGGGCAACCCCCGGGGTCAGTCCAGGCTGGGGATGAGCAGCTGGAGCAGCCCTGGGAGAAGGACCTGGGGGTGCTGGGGGTGAGAGCTGGACCTGCCCCAGCCCAGATCCCCCCTGCCCTGGGCTGAGCCCCAGCGTGGGCAGCAGGGGAGGGGGGATTCTGCCCCCGTGCCTCCTCAGGTGAGAGCCCAGCTGCAGAGCTGCCCCAGCCCTGGGGCCCAGCACAGGGAGGGCCTGGAGTTGCTGGAGAGAGTCCAGGAACTGGCACAGGGTTCCCAGAGAAGCTGTGGCTGCCCCTGGATCCCTGGAAGTGTCCAAGGCCAGGTTGGATGGATTTGGAGCAGCCTGGGACAGTGGGAGGTGTCCCTGCCATGGCAGGAGTGGCACTGGATGGGCTTTGAGGTCCCTTCCAACCCAGGCCATGCTGTGATTCTGGGATTCTCTGACTGGTAACTCTGACGTTCACTGCCATGGCCAGGAACAGTTGCTGTCATCACAAGGACAGATCCAAATCCCCGTGTGACACCTCTTTAAAGAGAAGCTGGATGGAGTGTCCCCCACAGGCAGGGTGTTTGTCCTTCTGCTCCTCACCTGCTGCATGTGCTGGGACAGCCTGAGCAGCTCCCTGGCACCTTCCTTGCCAACATTAATGTCCAGCCCTGTGACACGCAGCACAAACTGTCTGGGCAGGGACATGCAGGGATGTGACAAACCAGAATGGGAGGGAGACACCAGCATTAAATAATGCTTTTGTAAACAGTCTCTCTCCATGTTTCCTGCAGCTCCTTCAGGCCCTGCAAGGCCCCAGTGAGGTCACCCCAAAGCTTCTCCTCTCCAGGCTCAACAATGCCAGCTCTCGCAGCCTTTCCTCCCAGCAGAGCTGCTCCATCCCTCGGATCATCCTGGAGCCTTCTCTGGCCTGGCTGCAGCAGCTCCAGACCCTTCCTGTGCTGGGCCCCAGGGCTGGGGCAGCTGCAGCTGGGGTCCTGCTCCTTCACCTCCTCGGGTGCTGGAGCACAATTCCTGTGACCAGGAAAACGGGGCAGAAAGGAGGTGCTGAGTCTGTCGGGGCAAGGCCACGGGCAGCTCCCTGTTCCAGCCAGCCCCAGCCCCCGCAGCCGCTCCTGTCTCAGGCTCAGGAACGTTTCCCCAATCTCACTAAGCCAGGAACACTAAGCCAGGCTCTTCTGAGCTTGCCTGAGGCCAAGCTGTGCTCGTGAGGAGCCGCACGCCACGGGAGGCAAAGCCTGGAATGAGGGCAGGGAGCTGTCCCCAAACCCTGTCAGGGAGCATGGCAACAGCACTGGCTCCGCAGGAGGAGTGGGCAGCACAAAGAGAAGAAACATAATGGTGTCAACACAAATTTGGGCTGAAATGATGTGAGTGAAATCCCCAAAGATGTGATGCCAAGAAAAATAAAACCCAGCAGAATGCCAGAAAACCAAATTACAACAAATAACGTGGGGGGAGGGCAGAGGGGGAGAGGAAAAGGACTGATGGAACAGGCAGAAGAGAACGCAGGCAAGGGGCAGAGGCAAGTGGCATCAAAGCAGGTGGTGCAAATCCCAAAGCCAGGCAGTGCCCGTGGCAGGGCAGGCGGCAGGGCCTTTGGGTGCCTCCCCTGGTGTCCGTGGACATTTCCCTCCCGGTCCCTGCTGGGAGCTGTCTCCTTCCCTTGCAGGTGTTTTCCAGCCACTCCTGCCCTGGCACAGCCAGGCACAGGGTGGGATTCTTGGGGCTGTCCTGTGCAGGGTCAGGAGCTGGACTCGGTGATCCTTGTGAGTCCCTTCCCACTCAGGACATCCCATGATTCTACGAGTCCATGTTCTCCCAACCCTGCTGTCATCCAGGGCCAGGATGGCAGTGGGAACATCACCCAGACACCACCCTGAGGCCACTGTCCTGTCTCTGCCACCCCAGTCCCAAGGCTCTCCTCCAAACCTCCACTTGTCCTGTACTGCAACCAAAATTACAGAGCACATCTTGATTTCTGCGCTTGTCCTGACGAAAGGCACCAGTAAAGGGCTGGACAGAGGTCGGGCAGCACTGGGAAATGCCGGCCCCAAGCCTCTCCCTCCCCCAGCACCGAGCCCTCGGTGTTAAATTCGTGCTGTGTTCGTACCCTGAATGGAGCTGCAGAGACAACAGCAACCCTGGGACATTTAGTGCAAAACCAAGTTTAAATATCAGTATTGTGGAAGGGAAATCTCTGTCATTCTCTGCAGTGCTTTTCCATCAATACCACGCTGCCTGCCCTGTCTTTGTGAGGGCAGGGAAGGGGTGGGAAAGGGGTGCAGGCAGGGAGGGATCATGGAATATCCTGAGCTGGAAGGGGTCCACAGGGATCATCAAAGTCCAGCTCCTGGCCCAGCACAGACACCCCAACAATCCCACCCTGGGCACCCCTGGGAGCTCCTGGAGCTCTGGCAGCCTCGGGGCTGTGCCCATTCCCTGGGGAGCCTGGGCAGTGCCCAGCCACACAGGCAGGAGTGAGTAGGGCATGCACAGGTAGGGCCAGGCAGTTTGAGTGTGACCAGGGCAGCCAGGAAGGCCACAGCTTCATCTTCCAACAGCTTCATCCGACTTTTGTGTTTGGGTTTATGCCGGGTTATTTTTGCTCTGTCACCCTGTGACGGGATGGGGAGAAATCCTCACCCCCGTGGTGAGAGGGATTTGGGCTTTGGTGAAGTTCTGTCTCAAAGCCACAGATCTATCAGTTTTCCTTTTCATTTCATCTGGAAATCTTTGCTCTTGAAGGCTGAGTGACAGCAGGAAAGCTGAGAAGTCACCTGGGAGGGATCTGAACTAACAGGGAGAAAGCCCAAAGGAAGCCTCACCTCCTGTCCATGTTCTTCCTCTGGCTCTGTTCCTGGGGGCTCAGCATTAAGGACCAAGCCCACCCTGTCCCACCCCATCCCCTGCCTCCTTGCAGTGGGGACACTCAAAATAATGCTACCCCAGCCGTTTGCCATGCAGGGAACATCCCCCTGCAGTGGGATTCGTCCCTCCTCTGTAAATAACTCCTTCCTGCAGCCTCACTTGGAGGATTATTTATATCTGGCATAAATCTCCCCCAGCAGGAGAGTGACAGGAGCCCACGATGATCTGGAGGACGCCTCGGTGTGGGGAATGTTGCCCTCTGAAGGGAGATGTGAGGGGGTGACTGGGATGGAAACCCCTGGGCCAGCCCTTGGTTCCTGGATCATGGGCTGCAGGGCTGAGCTTGCCTGAGATCAATGCCCTAAAGGAAAAGCCAGGCTTCCCAGAGCTCCAAACCCAGCTTAAAGAGAGGTTTGGGAGCTGGCAGCTCAGCCCTGCCCCGCCTTAGCTGTCTTTCGTTGTGATGAAGGATCCCTCCAGCACCGGCACTGCCAGGTCCCGCTCAGGGGCTGCTCCTTGGGCCACTGCTGGCATTTGGAGCCAGTGCCACCTTTCCATGCCAGGGAGCTTCATCCCCACGGATCCCTGGCACCCAGATATCTCTCAAGGAGCCATAGGAGATGTAGCTGCTACAGCAGCCAGGGCGGGCTCTGGTGGGGCAGCTTTCAACAGCAAGAAATTACTTCCCTTTCCCTTAAATGCCGCGCCTTGAAGCTTTTGAACACCGGTGGCTTCTGCAAATTAAAAAAAAAAAACAAACGGGGAAAAGGAATAGATCTTTAAAGGCCAAGAAGCCCATTTAGCCTCTCACAAACACGAGTACCCCGGGGCAGTTTCTCGGCGAGCAATTTGCGTTCGGTTCCGAGGAGCGTGGTACCAAACCCATCCTCCCTCTGCTCATCCCCGCCGCGGCCGCGGCTCTCCCCACAAATCAGCCGCTCCATGGGCCATTAAAGCCTTTAATCGGCCGCCTCGGCGGCAGCCGGAGCACAAACAAACCCGCCAAGGTGCTGGGGAGACCCGGCGCCAGGACTTCGGGAATGAATGCTGCCTTCAGCGGGGTTTGGTGGGATGGTGTCGCAGCGGGATCTCCGGGCGCTGCCCTGTCTCTGCGGCCGAGGATGAAGCTGATCCCCAAGTGAGACGGGAGGACACGTCCTGCATGGAGCCGTGCTGGAATCGGGTGCGGAAGGGGCCATGGACAGCGGAGCTTGGATAGGTCCCACGGGTGCCAGCTGGTCGGGATGGAGGTCGGGCGGGAGCAGGAGGGGTGTGGGATCTGCCCTTCTCCTGGTTCCCAGCTCCCAAGCGGAGACTGATGGCTCAGGCTGGCAGCGATGGGACCCATCCACACCCTGCCCAAGCCCCCGCTGTGGGGAAAGCAGGAGCTTCACCCTGTTTGTCACCTGGGGGAGGTGGCAGCAGCGTGGCCGGTCCCAGCCCCAGCCCACAGCCCAGCAGAGCTCCAGGCGAGCAGGAAAGCAGCTCACGGAGGTGATTTACACCTGGTTCACGCCGTGCTGTTGCCCGGATCCTCCGCCCCAGAGGAGTGGAGTCAGCCGGCGTGCGGCGCTGCCCACCTGCAGGCACAGCCCGGCTCGCAGCGCGGCTCTGCTGCCTCTGCTCGCCCTCCGTGCTGAAGGATTAACAACAGCAATCTTGTTCCCAGCCACCCTCCAGATGATACAACATAATAAGACAGATAACAGCCCCTTGGAAAAGAGAAAGTTATAGTTCCCACAGCAACTGTAACTCAGCCACATTACACATATATATATATATTAAGGCATAAATTTAACAACATATATTTTAATGTAAAATACCAGCAATGCACAAGGGGACAAATAACAGTGGTTGAGGGATCCATAACGTTTGGCTTTCCCTGCTTCCCGCTGCTGGAATCTCCCCAGCAGCAGCACAGCGAGGAAGATGGATCCATCCCACTTGTGGCCCTCTTCCACCTGCTCCCGGTTTTGGCAGGGACAGGCACAGGGACAGGCACAGACACCCCAATCCGTGCATCTCCGGGCCACCCACAAGCACAGACACGGCACAGTGCATGGAAAAGGTGCGCAGTGTAAGGCACATCCCACGGGATGCCACGGAACACGCATGGATGCGGCAGGGATTTCTCCTGCTGCTCATCAGGCTGAATGCAGAATGAGATCCTTTCGATAGAGTTCTGTTGTTTTGGGTTTTTTTCCAACTATCAGCTGGAATTGCACAACAGGGATATAATTCTCGATTACATTTTATGAAATGGCTCAAACCCGTGTCGTTTTAGCTCATTTTGCCAGGCAGCTCCTGGCCGCCGGCAGCGAGGCATGCGCAGTGCTGGCCCTGCCCGTGCCAGGCTGCTCCCCACGGCTGGAAAACCTTGGGTGGCTCCTGCAGACCTGGAAAACCTTGGGTGGCTCCTGCCTCTCCTTGCAAACAGGGTGCCCTGCTCTGCTCCCCACAAATGGGGTGCATCCTGCCATGGCACAGCTGCTTTCTCTCCCAGCACCCAAAATCCATCCTGGAGGGAATATATTCCCCATCCTGGGCCAAGAGGGGGGTTAATGCATGTCCTGATGTGGTACAGCCGTGCCCAGGGCTGCTGCTGCTGGGGCAGGAGGTGCTGAGGAGGTGGGAGCAGCCTCGTTGGGGACCTCCCCCCCATCCTGGGAGGATAAGGGATATAAGCTGGGCTCCTTGCTTTGTGGCCAGGGTGCCCAGGTTTGGCCTTTGCTCTGCTCCATGGGAGCTGGGCTGTAGCAGGGCTGGCTCTGCTCACCTCCAGGTGCCCAGGTCTGCACCCCAGGGCTGGCTCTGCTGCTCCCAGGGGGTCCCTGGAGCAGAATAAAGGACATAAAACCCTCTGCTTGCAGCATTTTATGCCTGTGTCTTAACTCGACACGGCTTTATATCATCTTGATATCGCAATGAGAGGAGCTGAGCGGCGGCTGCGGTTACGGCCGACGCTGCCTGGCAGTCTGTGGTATGAGCACCTACGCTTGCACTCCAATTAGTTCGCTTAATTGCATCGTCCCCTCTCTGGCTGCGCTGTGGGGAGGGCTGCTCTGTGCTGTGCTGCTTTGCTGCCTGCTGTGGCCCCTCTCCCATCTCCTCCCAGGGAGGCAGAGCTGGGATCGTGGCAAGGCTGAATTGCAGTGCCTGGTAGAGGAATGCATATATCTGTATGTATGTATATGCGGTGTTTACAAAGCAATCCCAGCTAATCTCTCTATCCAGGCAGGGCTTTAGGATGTCCTTTCAGCAGGGATTTGTGGAGCTTGGTAGTTATTTCCTACGAATGCATTACCCAGGGTTTTGGATGAATAATGTAGGTCCTTGTTCTGCAACTTACTTACAAATGTCGAACCTTAAACCACTGAAGTCAATGGATCTGCTTCTGCACTTAAAGTTAGGCACAGGCTTAAGTGTGGCAGTAAATCAGGGCTGTGCAGCCTGCCCTGGCCCTGCTGCTGGGGGGTGCTGGCAAACGCTGTTAGAATTATGGAATGGTTTGGGTTGAAAAGGATCTTGAAGATCATCCCATTCCACCCCTGCCATGGCAGGGACACCTCCCACTATCCCAGGCTGCTCCAAGCCCCGTCCAACCTGGCCTTGGACACTGCCAGGGATCCAGGGGCAGCCACAGCTGCTCTGGGCACCCTGTGCCAGGGCCTGCCCATCCTCACAGGGAGGAATTTCTTCCAAACATCTAAATTTGCCTTCTTTAAGTTTTACCCATTCCCCCTTGTTCTGTCACTCCAGCTCCTGATGCAGAGTCCCTCTCTGGCTTCCCTGCAGCCCCTTCAGATACTGGAAGGTGCTGTGAGGTCTCCACACAACGTTCTCCTCTCCAGGCTCAACAATGCCAGCTCTCGCAGCCTTTCCTCCCAGCAGAGCTGCTCCATCCCTCAGATCATCCTGGAGCCTTCTCTGGCCTGGCTGCAGCAGCTCCAGGCCCTTCCTGTGCTGGGCCCCAGGGCTGGGGCAGCTCTGCAGGTGGGGTCTTACATGCAGATTTTACCCTCAGTCAGAAAAACAAAGGAGATGGTGATGCATGGAGGGAGCCAAAAGCAGGAAAACCTGATCAGACACCCTGTAGGTGTTTTTGGGATTGCTCTGACCCAGCTGGAGGACCTTGCCCTTTGCTTTGTTGAACTTCACGAAGTTTGCGCGGTCCCTCCTCTGGCATCCCTTCCCTCCATTCTGTGCCTGCACCTCACAGCTCCAACTCCACACCCAGCTCCCCATCACCAGAGAAATTGCCCTGGGGAGTGTCTGCTCTGGGCACTGACACCAGCCCTGGTGGGGACAGCACCAAACTCAAATGTGTGTGTGGCTCCTGCCGTGTCCTCAGTGGATCCGTGGCACGGCCCCGCTTCCAAACACCGCCGGGCACACCCCAGAGCGCTGCTGGGCACGGGGCTGTGCCTTGGGGTTCTGGGGGGCTTCATTTAAACCCCGCTGTGAGGAGGGAGGGAGTCCCCTACTGCCAGGAGGGGATGGATACGGGTGCTGAGCGCCCTTCCAGAGCAGGGAGATGAGCTGGGGGGTTGCTGCTGCGGGAACAGGACAGGGAAGCTTGAGTACAAAGCTGGAGCTGGCACTGCCAGCTGCCTCGGGCCAGGAGCAGTTCTCGGACTAGGGCACTGCTGCTCCTCTGCCACGGAGGAGATGGAGCTCTCTGGGAAAGGTTTTGGTGCCGGAGCTGGGCAGCCGTGCTGCAGAGCCCTTTGGAAAAGTGTGCAGGGATGAAATCCCACCTCTGCTCCCTGCAAAACCCCAGGCTGAGGGTGCCCTGGCAGGGGGCATCCCCTGACCACCGGTAGCCCCACTTTGGCAAGTGCTGGAGCAGGGGATCGCTGGGCTCTCTTCACCGTGCCCGGAGCCATCCCAACCACCCGGAGCTGCGCCCTGAGCTGGAGCAAGGGGAGGTGCAGTGGATCTCCCCTGGATGTTCCTGGCTCGGTGCCCTCGGTGCCAGGGCTGCGGCTCTCCCAAGTCAGCAGCAGCATGACGTGAAATCCTTCAGTCTTGCCAAGTGCCTTTTTTACAAATTATTATTCTTTTTTGGCTCCCGTGCCTGCAGCCCATGGGGCGGCACCGGCAGAGGGACCGTCCGGAGCAGGAGGGACCCGTCCCGGAGCACAGCCCACGGGCACACGGCAGAGGCGGGGCTTCAGCAGAGATCGAATTAGTAGTTCTAATTAGCCTCGATTTCCGTGTCACCTGCAGGTGTCCGCTCCTGCTCGGGCTGCATTGCAGAGCTAAAGCATCAATGGGGCCGTACGGGCGGGGGATCCCTCCCGGTGACAGCCCCGGGCTGGCCTCACCCTCCGCTTAAAGGGACAGGGACACGGGCGGGCAGCGAGGGACAGCAGCGCTAACTAAACTCCTCCCGACCCCCTCTGGCTGGCAGGGAACTTCTCCGAGAGGAATCGGGAGTCATGGTAGAGTAGAAAAATGAGGGCACGGGGTAGAGGGGCAATAAGGCGTAAAATCACAGCTGGGCAAAAGAAGGAGAGAAAGCGCTTGCAAGCTGTGAGCTCTGCTCTGCTTATCCCTCCCTGGAAAAGTGGAGTGGCCCTCGGAAGTGATGCTCCCAGCCCATCCCTCCTGGCACAGCTCATCCCACACACGAACCAAAGTGATGTCTTTGTCTTGTTGGGAAGCTGGGACAGGCAGGATGGTGTTTGGGATGCCCTGCGGACAAGGCAGAGCGGGAGGAAGCGAAGGCGAGCTTGAAGCACAGGAACCCCTGGCTGTTGTGGTGAAGAGGGAGTCACGGACACGTCCGTGCCCCCTTGGAGAGCTGGGTGGGCTCTGGCAGCAGCACTGCGAGCCTGATGGCAAAAGTCTTCCTCCCCCACGGTGCTCTCTGGAGAGACTTGTGCTTCCCATGATAGCTTGGACAAATTCTTGTGCGCGAGCCAGCAGCTCTCCTCTTGTCTCTTGTAATTACTGTCCCAGCGTTCTCCTTGAGAGACACCATCTGCTACTCCTCCATCACCAGTCATCTCCCCATCTCCCGGGCGCAGCCCTTTCCCCGGAGAGCTCGGCTGATCGTGCTGATGGTGCAGCTCCCGAGGTCCCGCGCTGCTCGTTAAGCTCAATCACATCAAAGGCAGCTGCTCCAGCACCTGATGCCCGGCCACGGCCCTGCTGACTCCCCGCCTCCCACAGGACACGCTGGCCAAGAAATGAACAGCCAGGCTGGGCTGCTATGGGCAGGGGGAGCTGTGACCCCCGAAGCCACTGTCCCCTCTCTCCATGCCTCGCACAGCTGCTGGGGCAGCCCCAGGAGCTCATGGAAGTCAGGCAGAGGGTGGGATGTTCCCGGGGAGGCAGCGGCTGGGCGAGAACGGGCAGCCTGTGGTGGACACACGGGGACCAGCGCAGTGCAGGACGGCTGGGGTGACACTGAGGTGACACTGGGCGTGTTTGGGGCTGTAACAGCTGAAACAGGCACTTTCTGGGTCAGAAACAAGATGCACTTCAGAGAGCTCTGGGGCTCCCAGGAGCAGCAGGGCCGCGCTCCGAGGCGAGGCAGCGGCGCGGGGGAAGCGACAGCGCTCGGCTGCACCGTACGCCCGGTGCTATCAGTCTCCTGCTTTTAATCAACAGCAAATGAGTCTCTGGGGGCCTATTCTCTCACGGCAGCACACCAGAAACTTTCATTGAAGTCAATAGAAGTTACTCACACCCTTAGGCACCAGTCCGTGGTCCTGGGAAGTTGCTAGGGAGCTGTGATTTATGCCGCGTGTCGCAGGCTCGACCACAGCCAGCGCCTGCCTCTTGGTATAATTCACAACTAAATGTACATTTATATAAAAAATACAGTAAAACCATCACATTTTATTAGGGGAGGGCGCACGATAAATTTTTACATCGAAGCTTCCAGCAGCCAGAGATGAAAAGCGTCTTCAGGAAAATCACTGCCATGGAGACAGGTTTGCATCCTGCTGTATCAGGCGGCTCGTTTGTATTTTTAAGGCATCTCATTAGAGCATTAAATGATCTGTAAAAGGTAAAAGAGCATTTTTCTCAGTGGCTCTGGTGATGGCCAGGCTTCGAGCCCCCACGGAGCAGGGGGTTTTGGGCATGTGGTCCATTGAGCCCACTGAGGCTCGCTGTGCCCCCAGCCCCATCCCCAGCCCGTCCCCAGAGCCCGGCGAGAGCACTCATTTATTCATGCTGGCAGACGTCTTCCTAAAAGCCCCAATAAAACTGACTTTCTCTCTGTTAACCAAAATTATTGTCTACAAAAATATGCGTGCACGTCCTCCAGGGTGCACCCAAAGCTGGAGCTGTGTGCTCACATCGCCGCGCCTCGGATGAGCCGGGGGCCGGCTCCTCCAGCCAGCTCGCCCCTGGCTTTGCACTGGCACGGAAGAGTTGCCTGTGCTGGCTCCCTGCGGGCAGTGCCGAGCCCTCGGGGCTGGGAAATCCTGCTCCTGGCTGCATCTCCCGCGCTCCCCCATCGCTGCTGGCCCCGGTCCGCTCGCTGCCAGCCCGGAGCTGGCGCGGGCTCCCCCGTGGCAGCGTCTGCTCGTCCATCTGCGGGGCTCCGAGCCGCCCTTCTGCTCCAGCTCCCGCTCTCCCCTCCCAAATCCCTCACCACGGCGCTGTGAGGAGATGCAATGCTGCAAATGAATGATTTTTAGAGACGGCCAAGCACCCACGATCGGAAATTCTTACATTGTTCCAAGGCCAGAAATAAAAGCGGCACCTGAAGTTGTGGAAGTGTTGCAGCGCAGCAGTTCGGGTTTCAAACTGCTGCAGAGCTGGCGAGGAGGGCCCCAGCTTTTACAAGCATGAGGGAAGAAATAAAATGGTCGGGACAGCAAGAGATGAGTGATTTTGCAGACATTTGTCCCTTCCCTTGGCAGCGTTTCAAGGACATCTGGCACCACCTGGATGGGAGCGGCTCAGTGAGCGCAGCCGCTCTGGGGAGGAACTGGGGGGCCTTCTGTAGGAAGATGGGGCTGTGCCTGCAGCAGGGATCAGCCTTGGAGCAAGGAAACCCTTTGGAAGGAGCCCCAAAAGCTCCCGTGCATCCCAGTCCAGAGCTGCTCCATTCCCGGCAGCCTGGGGCCGCTGGCAGGAGCCAGCAGGGCTGTGCCAGGAGAGGCGGGGAGGGACCGGCCTGCAGAGCTCAGCGAGGGCTCCGTCACCCCGCGGCTCCCAGCAGCATGAGCGAAATTCCCTGGAAGCCTCCAATTCCATCTTTCCTGAGAAGATTGGGTTTCATCAGGGTGTGCCTAATGGGAGCCTCCCGACCCCAGCCAAGGCTGGACATGAAATAAAGGTGTGCTTTGCTTCACACACATTGTCTTTTTAAAAAAATGAGTAATTCACAAAAAAGTTGTCCCCACCCCTGCACAAGGACTTGAAGAATTTCTGAAGTGCTCAATATTTTTCAAGAAGCGTTTCCAACCTTTTTTTTTTTTTTTTGTGAAGAAAAGCTTGGCAGGGGAGTGCTTACCTGCTCATAAATTAGCAGCAAATTAAAGAGGTTGTACAGTCTTTTTTTTTTACTGAACCCAGCTCATGCTTCTAAAATATTTGGGGGTGGTAGTGCTGCAGTGGTGCTCCACAAAGGGAAAGTTGGGCTGAGCAGCACCCGGCTGTGCACAACTGGGCTCCATCACTTGGGTTCCTGCTTTTCCAACAGGGAAAGGTGCAGTGCTGCTGCTGAAGTGCTGAGTGCGGAAGCCCGGGAGCTTGTACAAGGGCAGCATCACTGGTTATGTGGCCTGGATCCTATATTTTTCCACTGGCTTTTGCTCCCAGGCTCCATGGCTCTTGGCCAGGCCGGGAGCAGCCTTTGCCCTCTGAAGCGTGGTTGGCGCTGCCCGTTGCAAACACCATTAACCAGAATTTTAGCCTCTCATTAAAAAGGAGGAGGAGGCTGAGAAAGGGAACCTCAATTAAGCGAGGTGAAAGTTAAAACATCAAGAAAGGCTTTTAATTGAAGCGCAGCCCTGCAGGGAAATGCAAAGTCACTTGTTTGGCAGCCTTACAGATGGCGGGAATGTCACACTTCGGAGAAAGGAGAGGGAAAACGGGAGCTGGGGTGGTCAGGAGCTTTGAAGAAGTAGGACGTGTACAGAGGGATGAGAGGGAAGGGAGAAGCGCTGCTGCCCGTGGCTGCTGGCAGCCTGACTCCCAGGGCTGGCCCCGTCCCTGGCACCTCCATCCCTGGGGTACAGCAGTGTTCCTCAGAGCCCCCCGCCCCAGCCAGCACCCAGGGCAGCCCCAGGTACCCCTCTGAGTGTGAGCAGCTCCCCAGGCTGTGGGAAGGTTTCTCCTTTAACTCAAAATGTTAGGGGAAAAGGCAGTTTCCTGTTAATCACATCCCATGTGGCAGCCCCAGCCAGTTTGTTGTGCCTGCCTGGATGCTGCCTTGGCAGCAGGGACCCGAGGGAGCAGGACCCTGCAGCTCTTCTCTTCCCTACTTTTTAAACTCCTTTCCTCTCCCTTTCCCCAATTCTAACTGCATTTTGTTGTTGCCCTGCCCTGTCCCTGGGGGCTGTCCTGAGTGAGGTGACACATCCAGCAGCGGTGTTTGCCACAGAAATATCTTCCCTGTCTCTAGTTTATGAGGAGGAAGAATCAAAGGAGGATTCGAGTGCCCCCTCCACATCCTTAGAGAAACCACCCCAAAAGCTCCTTCCCTTGGCAAACGGGGTAGAAATAACTGTGCTGGAGTTTGGCGAGCTCAGAGCTTTGCTCACAAGGTTTCACCTCAGATCATTCCTGGTGGGCTCTCAGCTTTCACTCCCTGACATCCCGGATCCCTGATTGCTGCTCCCAGAAGATGTCACCCTCTGCAGGAGGAGAGCCCCTCAAGGAGTGTGAGGGATGGCTCAACCCCAGCTTAATCAGTCTCGAGAACATAAATACTCCCAAAGGGAAGAGTTATGGCTGTGAAGGTCCTGCAGCTCCGGAGCTTCCCTGAGGTTTTATCTCAGCTCTGAATTAGTGGGAAGCATCAGCTGCCACTCCAGCGAGAAAGATGCTTCTCTGAAGGGCACCTCATGACAAGGAGGTGGAAACCTTGGAGCTCCTGGAATGGAGGGGGATGTTCCCTTTGGCCGTGCTGATGCCCAGGGCTGAGTTTTCAATCCTGGAGAACTGGTCTGCAGGCAGGAGTGTAAGAAAACCAGGATGTTACACCAATCTGAGAACCACGAGACCAGAGGAGAAGAACAACACTGAAATCACAGAAATCTCAGGGCCAGCTGGGAGCCAATCCAATGCCACATTAGTGGCAAGTCAAATTTTTAAGCCATCTTTTCCCCTAGGTTTCATGCTCATCAAATCAAGGGAGGACAATCCAAATCTGACCAGAATTAACCAGTCTGGCCCAGATCTCCAGCTCTGGCTGGCACGCACAGTGAGATGCTGAGGAACAGCCTCCTCCTCCCTTTGGGGAGTTATCTGCAACAGTTATTCAGTGAGTAGATTGAAACAAGGAAAAAACTCGAGAAACTTCAGCACTTGTTGGCTGATCACAGGGAAAATGAAGAGAAAGAACTCGGTGCCTGAATTATTTGTGATGAGTTAATTACGCTGGAAAAGGATGATGGAAGACAGAAGAGCAGTCAAAATTCTCTGTCTTTTCCCACCTACGCAGTTTTCTCAGATCCACTCAAAATTAATGTGGAGTTCAATATCAGGCCCTCTCAAGTGCTGGGTGAGTCTGAGCCTGAGCATTTTTTGATTTACTACTCTGTCCAGTAGTACTGTGTTTTGGTTTTTTGGATGTCTCCAAGATGTAAATCAGGGGGGAAGTGAAAGGCTCCAATAATCCAGTGCCTGCTTCTGCAGGGGAGGTGACAGCCCTCCCTGGATGACCCTGAACACTTCAAGATAGGACAGAGCCTTCACCTTGTTAGACCAGCCTAGAAATAATGTGGTCATAGAAAACCAGACAGCAAAGTGCAAAGGTGGTGGGAGGGGAAGACGAGGCACAAAGGCCATGAGCTGGGAGCTCCTGGGGACGTTTGGGGCTGGGAGGTGTGAGGCCAAGAGGAGCATCTCCCAGCAGGGCTGGGCTTGGTGACCCTCCCACAGCCCTGGGCAGCTATGTCCATGCTCAGCCCCTCGGGACTGGCGCTGGGGGAAGGCTCTTCCCAGGTACCTGCAGGATTTACACAGCTCTAATTTTCCACCCCACTAAAAATTGCAGATCTTCCAGGAAAGCTGCTTTCCCATGAGACTTCCCACGGAATCCTGCACATCCCAGGGGGCTGCAGAGCACCCAGCAAGCTCCGGGGTGTGTAGGCTAAGCTAAATCCAGAAGCACACGGGGTATTCCCCATGGGAAGTGCATTACCTGCTCCTGTGCACACAGCAGCTACAGGCGGAGCAGCGATGAGAACCCTGCTGGGATCAGCAAGCCTTTAATTAATGTCAATTTTGCAGAAAATAGTGGATGTCCAAAATGACCCTGTGACGGATTGAGGCGCGCTCTTGCACTCTGTTTTCTTTAATCACATGCATCGGGATTTATGGAGACATCCAGGCTGTTTTCTGAGCTTTAGGGGGCTCGTTTTATTACAAATCCATGGATTTTTATGCATTTGGTAATGGATTTCTGACGGAATTTTGAAACTGGAGAGAAGCCACTAGCAGGGACTCTTCAGGGCATCGCTCTTGGCACCTAAAGAAGGAAGAAAAAATGGAGAGGGAAAAACTTAATGAAAATATATATTTGTATAAACAATCAATGAAGATCGTGTTTGTGTGTTGAACAACCACCTTGAAATTGGTCTGTCTCAAAGGACTGAGCAATTGCAGACTACCTTAGCATGAATGATTTATGACATTCATGAACTTGGCAACTACATCAGTTTTCCTAAACCTGGCAGCAAACACCACCTGCATATTAAGTGAAGATTTATGATTTATAAAACTCACCTCATTATGCAGAGGAACATGAATTGTCTTATGTGTGCAGTCTATAACTCCTGGGACAGATGAAAAGGCAGCTATGACACACAATTTATGTGTTCTTGCTGCTGAGGTGGTGAGGGAAAAGCAGGGAGAATAACTCGGGCTTTGAGCTGGGTGCCTTCAAAGCTGTCCACGTCCCTCTCTCTCCCCCCAGGATGATGCTGTGGCTAAAATTGCCTGTTCTCTTGGAGGAATAAAAAAACCCAACCTTGCAAAGATTAATGGTGGAGGTCATTTGAATCAATACTCCAAACGATGCCCTCCCTCCAAAAAACACCAGGATTGGAAGCATCTGAGGGGCCCCCATGGAAATCACACACGTGGCGCTGAGCTCACCGCTCGTATTTTTCCCTGCCTTGTCCTCTCCTGATCCTTCTCACCCAAGGACACAGGTTCCTGGCTTCATGGAGTGGAGAGTTTCGGTCTGGAAGAGGCCAGACTGTGGCTCAGGTTAGGATGGAGCTCATGGCCCCCAGGAAGGAGCGACGTACCCACGTGGGCCCTGGGTACAGCTGGACTCCCTCGCTGCAGGTCAGGAGAGCATTTGAAAGGCTGCAGAACACGCAGGGCTGATGGACTGAAAAATGAGTGACACAATCCAAGGAGAAAACCCCCTGGGGCAGAATTCACCCCAATCTACTGCGTGAGTTTGAGTGAAGCATGGTTTGTGTGTCCTCATTTCTTCATTTGCTCTAACAATGCACCCAGAGAGCAGTGCTGCTGCAGTGTGATGGGCAGTGCTGTGAAGGGCTCTCAGAGGGCCCTGGAGCTCTCTGGAGAGTGCTGAGAGCAGGAAAATCCCAGCCCAGGGCTTCCCCTGCATGCCCAGGGCAGCAAAGGACACGGACACCTCCTCTTTGGCTGGCTCCAGTGGGGCTCCCACAGGCTGGACAGGGCTGTCTGTGCTGTCTCCAGGGTCGTGGAGGGGATGGGTCACCACAGAGACGTCACTACTTGGGGCCAAGGTGGCTTTGCCAGCCTCAGGCTGCTCCTGGACCTGGCTGGGTGTCACAGGCAGGCCAAGGGGTGCAGCAGGGCCATCAGGCTGGCACACAGCAGGGCAGCCTGACGTGGGTGTGTGACCCTGCCAGGCAGCTCCGTCCCCACAGCCTCACCAGAGCCAGCTCCTGCTGAGGGAAGGGAGAGACGTGGGAGCAGCAGCTCAGACACGGCCCCTGAGCAGTCCCTCAGCCCTGCAGCCACTTGGGGCTGCAGCCCAGGGGCTTTGGCTTCTCCTGCAGGGGAAAAACATGTGTGAAGCCCTGAGGTCTGTAATTGGCTGCAACACTGTTAAAATCAATTAAAAGCTGCCTCCATGCCTGGTCTAGCTGCTCGTGCCCACCCTGGGCTGCCTCTGGCAGTGCAGGAAACTGGCTTGGGGAAGGGAGGTTCCAGCAATCCCCAGAGCCCACCAGCCAAGCACCCCCTGCCCCCAGCTAAGCAGGAATTGCAGGAGCTCCTGGAATTCAAGATGTGGAGGTCTTGGGTGTGTCCTCCTTCAGCAGTGAAGGGGGTGGCTTGTGCCAAATGTGTCTGTGCTGTGGCTTGGTAAAGCTCAGCAGGAGGTGAGGAGCTGAGGCTGGAGGCAGTCCGGATGTTTCTCCTGCTGCTCTTTGGGGGGGACACAATTCATTGTTTATTTGCCGCAGTAAGAACCTGCACTGAGGCTCTTCAAAATATATGTTGGTGCTACTGGAGAGGAGGGAGTTGGGAACATGAATGATTTTGTTTTCCTCCCTCATTGTGTCATTGCCAAGGTAGCAGAGAAGGAGAATTTCTTCTGTCTGAGCACAAATCAGGAATTCTTCTACTCCAAATGTTACCCTTTTGTTCATACCTGTCTCATGAGGCTGATTCCAAAGTGAAATGATTGTAACTGTACGTATTAAATAAATCACAGGCTCTACCTGGGCCACGTGTGTTGGCAACAGCTGATCCGACAGGAGCTCCCTGGCCTCTCTCTCCTGGCTCTGTGTTCAGCCAGCCAGCACAAAGCAAAGTGTGTTTGCAGAGGAGCTGATGAGGCTCCCGGCACTGAGGCTTCCAAAGGGAAGGACAGGTACTGAGGAATCACAAAGGGAAGAACAGGTATGGATGAGTGGAGTGGTTCCTATTGTTTCCAGAACAAAAAGCTGTGTTCTTCCTCAGAAGACAAAGATGCTGGCTGGGGAGTTCTGCATCCTCAGAGCTGTGTCAGGAATGGGAAGTGCTGGTTCTTGCTGGTGGCAGAAACTCAGAGAGCAGCTGAAACCAGCACAGGTGAGAGGACAGCGGGAATGGGCACCATGAGGAACCGGCTCAAAGGGGAGGGCGTGGGGACACAGTGACACACCCTAGTGACAGCCTGGGGGAGGGAGCATGGAGCACCTGGAGTTGCCACAGCTGTGAATTTGGTGGTTCTGCAAATACCAGAATGGGGAGAACAGGAGGGGCAGCAGGGAGGGAGAGATTTGTTCAGCAGGGGAACGTGATCCTTCCAAAGCCACTTGATAAGGGAAAAGTTTGGGAAGTAGGAACAGGGACATGTTTGGGGCTCGTGCTGGGGTGCTGCAGGGTATGTGGGAGAGTGGATGAGCCTATTCTGAGACTCCAGGCCAGAGCAGAGGGCTGGGGTGTGCTGGAAAACCCCTCCATGGGCCAGGGAAAGTGGGTCCAGCCCAGGCCAGCAAGGAGCAGAGGGAGACTCGTGCCAGCGCACAACCCCTTGACAGAGGGTCCCCAGGGCGTGGGGGGCTTAGCCCTGCCAGCCTTCCCACTGGGCACAGCTTGGTGACCTTCAAGCCAGCTGGTCCCCTCAGCAGGGCTGGGACCAGCCTTCAGAGCCTTCCCAAAACCACTGTCTTTGTACCTCAGCTGCTTCAGATCAGGGTAAAAAAATCTGCAGAGTGCAGCATTCGGAAGTTTTCGTTTGTACTGCACTAATTGCCCTGATTATTATGGTTCCTGGAGGCACCTCGGGTCCTTATTAAGGCAGCTGCAGTCGTGGAGGGGTGAGATGTGGTTTGTGCTCCCTCTGGTCTCCTGCATCCTCGCTGAGTGACAGGCCTCTGCCACTTGTAGGAAGGTGTGGTGAGCTGCTGGCGGCCTCCCAACTGCCTTCTTGCTGCCTTACTGCTTCGGGGTTGCTTTCTGATCTACGTTGTGATGCTCTCCAGGCTGATGCTTGTTGCCAGCCCCACCGGAATCATGGGGGTGAAACCAGGGGAGCCTGGAAGGACGCTGGGGGGTGGCCAGCTCTGCGCTGAATGCCCACCCCAAGCCCTCATGTTCCTGCTGTGGTTCCCCTGGGATGATTACTTAGCCAAGCATCTGGCTGGTGCTTCATTGCATCACTGGAGCAATTAAATACCTGAGCAAAACACCTGCATCCCTCCCACCCCTACAGTGGGTTTGTTTCTGCCCTGCTGCCCCTTCCCACTGCTCCTGTCCTTTGCAGCCCCCGTCTCCCCCAGGCAGCCCTCACTAAGCCTTGAGGATAACCCTGGAATCCAAGCCTGCTCTCCCCTCCCGCGCACAGAGCGTGTGGGGCGGTGTGATTCAGCCTGACTCAGGGTGCAGCCTGATGTCGTGCTGTGTTTGATCCATCACTGCTTTTCCCATTACCTTCCACCCCAGCGAGCAGGAAAGCAGCTGAAGTGTGGCTGTTTTGGCAGCTGCCTCGACGAGCCTTTTCACACCCGGTCACCTGAAGTCAGGCCGGCATCACTCATGGTAACTTCAGTGCATTTGGGGCCAGACAGCAGGAGCTGCCCTCAAATCCCTGCCCGTGGGGAACAAGGAAGGTGGAGGAGTTAATGTGCAGCTCCCCACAGGCCTTGAAGCACTGCTGGCAGCCCTGGCCTGCCCTGGCACTGCCAGATACCTCTGATGTGCTGCTTCCATGGAAAACTGGGGGTAACTCCTTGCATTTTTGTCATTTCCAGTGACACCCTTTTGAGACAGATGCCTACAGAGCTGACAAATGCAGCCAAGTGGTTGGAGGCCTTTTAGGGACAGAGTTATGGCCCCGCTCTGCTCCTACAAATGCTCCGCTGCTGATCCCTGTGGGAGCAGGGACGGGACGTTCATGTGGAGCTCTGCCTGCCCCAGGGCCGCCCCACTGCAAGACCAGCCTCTGCAGTGCTTCAAAGCAGCCTCGTGTCTGGCAACAGGTAATGGGGAGGAAATTACTCGTGTTCCCACGGGGCTGTGCCTGTGCCACTGTGCCTGTGTCACTGTGCCTGTGTCACCGTGCCTGTGCCATGCTGTAGGCAGATGCTGCCTGGGCCTCACTGTGGATTGTCCAAGAGGAGTCACTTGCCTTGCCCTGCAGTCCCCTCCCTGCCAGCTTTTCCCCTTTCCCCAGGAAGGCCCAAGGGCAGGGAAGTGCAGGCTCAGGAGCTGATCCTGCGCACTGCAGAGCGTCCTCTGGGTCACCTGAAGGCGGTGGGTGGCAGCTCAGGGGCTCTTGCAGGGGTGCTGGGGGTGTCACCCCACTGCCACCAAGGGGTATGGCCAAGTGCTTTGCCAGCACTGTGGGCTGTGTAGCACATTCGGGGAGAAGAGGGGAAGACAAGGCAGGCCCCTCCTGAGGGATCCGTGTGTGTGGGAACAGGGGCAGAGTGGAGGGCCCAGGACACTGCAAGGGGGGCAGTTGAAAACAACACCTGAGGGCAGCCTGAAGCCCAAAGTGGGCAGAAGGTGAACTTGTTGCACTTGAGGAGTGGAGGCTAAAGGTGTGTGCTGGCCTTTTGCTGGGGGCTCAGAGGGACCTGGAACATGGACATGCTTTGGGCACTGACACCCGCAGTCAGCCAGACCCCAAGGTGCTGTGCCCAGGGCCACTGCAGGTCACATCTTACTTAGAAGCAGCCACAGGGGGATTCTGTGACCTTCAGAGCAGAATTTCCTTTTACTCCTCTCTTTACCCCCTCTCCAGACTGCTGGAACCTTTGCCTGTTGCTCTGTGGGCAGCAGTGTGAGCTGCTCCCATCCCAGCCCGGGGCTCTGAGGGGACACCAGCCTTCTCCCCTGGGAGGGGAAGAACAGCAGAGCTCCCGGAGCCGCTTCCCAGGGTGTCTGCGTTGTAATCGCTGCCTTGCCAAGAGTTGGGAGTTGTCAGTGCCGGGAATGGAGCTGTCACTCTGCCGGCGAGTGACTCAGAGCAGGCTGGAAGCAGCGCTAGCACGGCCGGCTGCTGCCCCTGCCTGGCGGCAGGAGAGGCTGGCACGGGCACCCTCTTGCCAGGCTGGAGGTGGCCCTCGCACGACTCGGACTGACATCAGCTGAGATGCCCGAGGGATGGGGTCAGGCTGTTGAGAGCCATGGGGAACACTCCGGTGATCCCGGGTGAGCGCTAATCCTGCCCAGTTACAGCAGCTGGGACTGACCGGCCAGACAAGGATCCTGACCCTGCGGAATGATCCTGCTCAGGCAGGGCCAGACCTGGGGCAGGAATTACAGCTCTGGTGTCCCCAACATGAGGACATGGAACTGCTGGAACAAGCCCAGAGGAGGCCACCGAGCTGCTAAGGGGAGCGCCTCTCCTATGGAGACAGGCTGAGAGAGTTGGGTCTGCTCAGCCTGGAGAACAGGAGGTTGTGTGGAGACCTCACAGCACCTGCCAGTGTCTGAAAGGACCTACAGGAAGCTGAAGAGGGATTCTGCATCAGGAATTATAGTGATAGGATAAGGAGTTACAGGTACAAAGAGGGGAAATTTAGGTTATGTATTAGGAAGAAGTCTTTTACTGTGAGGGTGGTGAGAAACTGGAACAAGTTGTGCAGGGAGGTTGTAGCTGCCCCATTCCTGGAAGTGTTCAAAGCCAGGCAGGAGAAGGCCTTGAGCAACCTGCTCTGGTGGGATGAGATGATCTTTCCAGTCCCAGGAGTCTCTGACAAACCCAAAGGTCACTTGTATGAGGCAGCCTGTGCCTGCGGAACATCAGTGCTGGGCTCCAGGTTCTTTGTGTGCAGGGGTCAGGCTGACTGTCCCCTTGGGAAAAGGACATTTAAAAGGCCCAAGTGGGGAAGATATGAGGATGCACTCAGCCAGAGAGCCCTGCTGTGTGCCAAAGTGGCACAGCCCTGTTCCTGGTGTGCCTCTGGCACTGCTGGGTATGTGTGGGCTGGGCATCTGCACTGGCCAGCCCAGGGCTCACCCCCTAATGCAGGGAAAGGCCTCACTGAGGGCCCTGACCCACATACCTGGGGCTTGTTTTGTCAAAGCACAGAACCATAAGGTTGGAAGAAAATTTAAACATTATCCAGTCCAACCATCCACCCATCAGTACGTCTGTAACTCCTAAACCACTGAACCATCAGCCAGTGCCAAATCCAGACATGCAGGGACACCTCCAGGGATGGGGACTCAACCACCCCGGCCATCGCGAGCCAGCTGTGGCTCAGGGTGGGGAGCAGAGCTCCCCGTGTGCCCCAGCCATGCCCCGGGGCTGGGGCTTCTCCTGCTGCTGGAGGTGCTTGGAGCTGGCAGCCGGGGCAGAGAGCTCCCTGGACATGGGGGAACTGCAGCTCCCTTTGTGTCCACAGCATCTTCTCGGGCCCAGAGCAGAGGCTGTTGCCAGCTGGCGCTGCCACAGCATCCTGGGAGCCCTGGGGCGGACACTGGTGGCACCAGGCCTGTTCCTGGTGTGCCCCTTGCTCCTGGGAACGCTTCACTGCCGCGGGCTGGGCCCCCATTTTCACTTCCAGGCTTTTCCTGGCCATGAGCACCCGCAGGGCTGAGCCGAGCCGCTCCCGCTGCCCCCGAGGCGGGCGGGGCAGTGATGGCACAAAGGGGCTGAGCGCTGGCCTGAGGCCGGGCTGTGATGGCACAGGTGTCCTGGCCCCGGCACTGTGACATCACCGTGCCATCCCTATATAAGCCGGGCCAGCCCCACCGCTGCCAGTGCAGACGCGATGGGAAGCGCCGCAGCCATGAGCGACGGTGCCCTCCTGCTCTCTGCACTTGCCCTGCTGCTGGCCACCGTGGCTGTCTGGTGGGCCACTGGCCCCCGGGCACCGCGGCGGCGGCAGGCCGGGACTCGGAAGCTGCGACAGCGCCCCGGGGCCCAGGCCAGGGGCCCACGGAGGAGCCGAGCAGCCCCTGAGGCTCCCAGGGCCTCCAGGCCTCGGCCGAGCCCTCGGAAGCGTCCGGATGGTCCCGCCAGCCCCCCCGAGCGTCCCCTGCAGCTGCGGCCCCTGCGTCAGCGTGGCCAAGGAGCTGCAGGAGCTGATGCTGCTGCTCTGGGCTCCGCCTGGGACACCGGCACCGCTGTACGCCGGGATGTGGCGCGCGCTGCGGGCACGGCTGGAGCAGCTGGGGAAGCGAGGCCACCTGCCCTGCTGTGCCTCGTCCCGCTGCTCCAGGCGCCTCCGGCCCCGCAAGAGGCTGCTCCCACCCACAATGGCCATCCCTGGGAGAGCCTCCGGCCCGCCGAGCACATTCCGTCGGAGACCGACCATCCCTCCGAGAAGCTCGGGCCGGCAGAGATCCGCCAGCATCCCGGGAGCCTCCACTGCCTCTGACGGCCCCCAACCCTGCAAGAACCTTCCTGCGTCCGACCGCCTCCCTCCCTCTCAGAAGCTCCCTCCCTCTGAGAAGCTCCCCGTCGCCGAGACCCCGCATCCCTCTGAGCTCCTCCCGACGGCCTGCGTTCCCGCCGAGATCCTCCCGCTTCGAAGACCCTTCGTTCTCCGCCAGCTCCTGCCTCCCTCCCAGAGCATCACTCCTGGAAGCCTCGATCCCTCCCAGAAGCTCAGGAAGCCCTGCCGGCCTGCGGACACTGAGGAAGCCCTGGACAGCTCTCCCTGCTCCCTTGGAGATCATCCGCAACATCCCCTGGAGATGGACACCACCGGCGCATCCCAGAGCATTGACGGCCAGGGAAAGCCGGCAAGCAGAAATGGGAGCCCAGCTGCAGCCACAGAAGCACTCCCAGGAGCAGGTGGCAGAGCCACAAGTGTCCTGCAGCCACCAGTGTCCACCCCAGGGCTCCCAGGACGCTGCGGCTGAGCCAGCTGGGAACAGCCCGGCCCCGGTGGCAGAGGCGGCCCCCAGGAGACCGTGGAGGTTCACCGGTCTGCAGGAGGCTGCCCCGAGACGGCCACCGCACCCCAGCCCAGTGTTCCCAGTTGTTCCGGTTTGGCCAAATTTAGAAATATATATATATACTCTGAGAGAAGGCACAACCACCCCTCCCCCCACCAGGTCCGGGAAAAAAAAATAAATTTTCCTCCAAGGAAAGTGAAGAAGATAAAACTATTTATTTAACAAGCACACGGGAAAGGAAAATAATGTTAAATGGTAAAATCTCTCGCTGTAGAGGAAAAACCTGGGAAAGTGTTTGAGTCCTCCCTTTGGTCTCCTCGGAGCTGGGGCTTGGCCCAGGGCCAGGCCCTCTGTGCCCGGTGGAAAGTCCTCCCGATGTGCTCTGATGTTACAGCAATCAGGCAGTCCAGTAGAAAAGGGAGAAAATCCGAAATTCCAGAGAAGGAAAAGTTCAGCTCTCAGCCTCTCTCCAGAGAACAAGGAACTGCCCAAAAAAACTGGCCAAAAAAACTGACTGGAAAAAAACTGCCAGCCGGGTGCTTCCTCCCTCCCCCCTGCCCCCAGCTGGAAAAAAAACCTGCTATCTTTATGTGACCTTGAACAAGTTTCAAACTGCTTTGAGAAAGTTTTGCTCAGTTTTTTCTTCCCCCTCTCAGGCTCAGTTCAGAGGCATAGAAAGGCCAATAATTAATTTCTGGGCATAGGCAGCGATATGGGATACACATCATAAGGTCACCCCAAGACACCAGTGTACGGAGAGCCCTTCTGGGTTTAGTGTTCAATAAATTAGGATTCCCCCAAAGAGCCGGCTGAGTCTTCCTGCTGCTCTGGATTTGACTGGGACAGGGCCCCTTTCTTCCCAGGAACTGGCTCAGTGCTGCGTTTGGATTCAGGCTGGGAATGCTGTGCAATACCGAACTACCCCATTGGATTTAAAGTCCTATTTCTCCTCTGGGGCTGAGCAGGTTTCAGTTCCACCCCTCACAGGTATTTTTTCCAAGCGCACCTGGTCCCACAGCCCTTTCTAATCCTGCGGGGAGCAGTAGGACAGGGGATCACACGGGGTTTAGAAGCTGGGCTGCTGCGATGGAGGTGCCTGTGCTCGATGTGCCGGGGCAGTGCACCAGAGGGGCCGGAGAACAACGCACCCCGCGCCTCCCTGGCAGTGCCGCCCTCCCGGTCCCATCCCGGGGCTCTGCTCCGAGGGGCCCCGGTGATGTTCCGCCTCCCCCCGCAGCTCCCACGCTGCCGGGGCGGGTCCTGCTCCCGCCGCTGCTGCCGGTTCTCCCACAGCATTCCCGGCTGGCTGACGCGGGAGCGGCTCAGCGCTGCGGAAGCAGGAGGGAGCAGAACAGCTGAACTCCAGAGAACGTTCTCCTCGTGTCTCTTCGGAGCGGAGTTTTGGAAAGGAGCCGTCCCACAGCACGGGACCGCCCTTCTTGGGAAAGACTCCATCTCTCCGTGCTGCTGTGCGGCGCTGGAAGCACTTCCCGAGGCAGCCGAGCCCCCGGCGGCACAGGCAGCACAGCAGCTCCCGTCCCCACCCCGCACCTGCGGCTGTGCCGAGCTGGGGAAGAGGCTCGCGGGAGAAGGAAAGGAGCCGCTGTCAGCACGGGGATATTCGCGTGCCCGGCTCACTCTCGGCCTCCCCTCGCATCAGTCAGGCAGCAGCTGTGAGCTGCGATCTGCTCAGCCCCGTTTGTGGCACTGACCCGTTTTCAGCTGACGGAGCCCAGGCTGTGCCCGGCCCTGAGCCGCTCCCAGCACAGGGGACACCGAGGGACGCAGGCAGGAACACAGCACAGACATCACTCAGTGCCTTTTTCCCGGAGTTCTGCAGAACTGTTCTTAATTACTGCCAGACACAGACCAGTAATTTACTGCAGAGCTGCAGCGCTGCTGGAGCTACGGCCTTCCTAGGGTATTGGCCTACATGGAAAATGGACCCCGAACAGCCTTTCCCCAGTGCTGGCACTGCCTTCCCAGCGGTGGGAGGGCAGCAGCCACTGCCTCGGGACAGGAGTCACTCCTCCCACCTCTGCCTTCCTGGCGGGTTTTCACAGCAAGATACCGTTCTCAGCATGCCACGCATCACCTGATTTCACTGTTCCTTCCCGAGCTCAATAACTCAGCTTATAAAGGAGGAACTAAGAATAGCACATTAATAAATAAAGAACATCTATGAAAAATGTATTTAAACTGTGACAGGGACAATAATTCATTGAAGAAGTAAAGGCCAAGCCTGATCAATTATTTGGAACCCTGGAGGCTCTACGAGCCCAGCAGACAGGAAATGGCATGGGAGCATCCCCCTGGCCTGGGCTGGCCCTGCTGCAGGAACAGCTGCCACAGAGGATGGCTCATAAAGTTTCACTTAAGGACATTTCCCTCCAGCACCTGAAATAATCACTTGCTCTGCCAGTGCATTCCTTCTCTTTTTCTGTACTTTTATCCAGGGGCTGGCTTTGGCAGGAGCAGCAGCAGAAGGGAATTCAGGACAGAAGTCACCTGCGATTGAGCTTTGCAAAGATCGTTCTCAGGAGAGGCACAGCCACTGCTGCTGCCAGCGGCTGGCCCAGGCCCAGAGCAAAGCACAGAGGCTGCACACCAACACCACACCCAGCTGGATGGCACAGACAGCTCCTAGCAGCAGCAGGTGCCATGGACACACACAGCCTTAGCCAAATGCTCCTCAGAACTTCCAGGGAAGCACCTGGCCACGTGGTCCAGGGACACCTCAGCCTGCCATTACCTGCCTGTGACAAACAGATCTGCCACTTAACACAATGGCCTGGACCCACCCACTGTCACTTTGTGTCACCTGTACACCCCTGGGACATCTGTGCTCACACACTCAGCCAGGTACCAGTCCCACAGGCAGCACTGTGTCCCCCATCCAGGCTGGAACCAGCACCCCTGCTGAAAGCAAAGCACTGAATGCTGGGTTAAACTCCTCAGTTACCTGCAGAGTAAGGAGCACAACACTCCAAACTGCTGTGAAGAGCCAGGGCACTGCCCCTTCCTCCCCCAGGGGCTGCACCAGGCCCCTTCCGCACCAGGCCAGGTTTCCAGCTCCCTCTCCCTTCAGGTAGCTTCTCACTACTCTCTCAAGGTCTTAAATCTTGGTGCCTTCCAGTCTGTAGCTTAACAGAGCTCACAGAATCAGCACTTGTTGCTTTCCCCAACACCTTCTCTTATTCAGGAAACTGTCTTGAGTGCCAGAACAAAACCCATCCTTTCCTCCCTCCTAAATACTTGAGCTGGCAGGACAAAGCAGCTGCAAACCCAGTTTTCTTTCCAGTTGATGAGACACACAGCAAGACACGGGGAAAAAGGAGACACAGCTACATTCATGCACCGCCCTGGAAGGCTGGGCTGCTGGAAGCCACAGGGGGCAAGTGCTGCTCAAGCCCACAGCCCGTTTTGCAAGGCTAAGCCCAAGCACAAAGCGCCAGAGGGTGAAGTCCCACTGCTACTGCAGTCACAGGACTTGAGGCACCTTGTGAGAGCAGCAGTGACACTCTCAGAAGAGCCCAACCTCAACCTTTGTGCCTGTGAATGAAGCACAAGTTCCAGAAAGCTACAGCTGCCTGACCGTTCCCTCTGCAGCTCTCACAGGCAGTGAAGTGCTCGTGTTCTCCAGCAAAGGCCAGGATACCAGGAACTCCATGTTGGACACTTTTCTGCTTTTATTTTAAAAAAATCCAGAATGGATCCAGTAACAGTTTTATTATCAATGAAATTTTTTTACCATAAGCAGAGAACAGACACAGGATGGAGCAGAAGGCTCAGACAAGCAAAGTACTGAAGTTCCACACTGCCTCTTCTGTAAGAAATAATGTTACAGCTGAGTCTGCTGTACCTTTCCTTCAGAACAAGGGTACCAGCCTAGCTCAGGGCTAAATGGTCTCTAGCAACATCACCAGCCTTGCCCCTGCTGCTCACAGGCCTCCACCTGCTCCCAGGTACTCAGATCCACCAGGAGGGGCCATGCAGGCCTTACTGTCCACCCCATTCCAGCACAGCTTCCATCTCCACCCTCCAATTTAGTGACATGGTTTCCAAGCTTGGATCTCGGATTTACTACACCATTGTGTCAAGTATTAAATGATCAGCCAGTCCCCAGGTGCTCAGGGGAACACGCTGGGGCCAAACTCGTAACTTTGTCTGGCATGAATTAACTTTCAGCAAGTGACAATTGATCTAGCAGACACATCACTAAGTTTATACATTAAAGAATTTTATATATAGAATACTGCAAAAACACAGTAAGTCTGAATTCTGCCCCTTGCTGCTCAGGAAGGTCCCTTCTCTCCCAAGCATCAAGAAAATCAACCTCTTCATCATTCTCCAGTCAAGGCAAGACAGAAACTCCTTATTGCTTCTCTTCCTTCTGATCTCCTGGACTTCCAGAACCCTCTCGCTCCGAGGCCATCTGTGAACAAATGGGTTTATTACTTGTGGTAACAGCAAACTGCTTCTCCTGGACGTTTTTCCCTGGCTGGCTGCTCCAGTCAGCTCCAGCCTGCAGAACCCTCCTTTAGTGCAATGCGCAGTGTCCACGGGAGAAGGGAAATCTTCATCTCTGCCTGAGCTCTGAGAGGGAGGAACAATCTTCCCATTATTCCCTTTCCCAGGGGATGGCACAGGCAGCACCGAAGGTTTGTTTGGCATCAGGAAAGCAGCTTTCCCCAGGAAAGAGAGCTCAGCACCAGCAAGGTCACCTGGGCAGTGTACCACTGCCAGCCTGGGAGACCTCCCTGCACAGGTAAACACACCCTGGCCAGGTTCCAGTGGCTGGGAGGGCCTTTCACTGGAAGGAGGTGGAGAAGAAAATCCCAATGGTCTTCTACTGTGGCTTCAGGTGGACTGAACAGGATTCACATTTTACAATCACCCTTAAGTAGGTTCAGGAGTTACTTTACTCCTTCAGGCACTCCATGCACTGAGGGGAAAGCCCTCTCCGTGTTCTTCTGGATGCTCATTAGGAGCTTCTCCTTTACCATGGAATGCTGCACAGTAACAGAACACCCAGCCTGGAGGCATAGCCAGATTTCAGGCCTCCACCTCTCCCTGACCTTCCACAGCTGCCCCTTCAGCCAGTGTCACTCAGAGGCAGCTGCACAGAGGCTCAGCACCACCTCCCAGCCTGGCTCTTACCCAGGTTCAGTGTCCTGACTCCCCCTTCCCCATCCAAGGGCCCTGGAAGTGCACTGACCATGGACCTACCTTCTTGTATGCCATTTCAAAGAGTTTCAGGGAAGCCTGCTGCAGGCTGGTTGCTGCCTGCCTGATGTTCTCTCCTGTTTCACTGTCTTTACGAGCCAGAAGTTCTCTCATTTTAGCAATTTCTTCCTTCAATTTGTTGCACTGCAAAAAAAGACACAAAACCCCAAGGTGAGATGCTGCACTTGGTTCACTGACAATCTCCATCCTGTCACTCCACCACCTACTGGCCACAGCAAAACTACCTTTTCATGCCAGAAGCCATGAAGTTAAGCCTCAAAGTGAGCCTGCAGGGCCTAGGACTGTGCCCAGTTCCCAGTGGGCACCTGTCCACTCCACTAACAGTGTCCCAGTTGGCATTAACGGGGCCTGTGTGCTGTCTGGGCAGAGGTGCCAAGGACAGAGCCCTGCAGGGCCTGACAGCTGGCCAACGCCGTGCTCTGTGCCTGGCACAGCTCACCTGGCACAGCCATGCCAGGGGCAGGGAAGGGAGCAGCAAGCTGGTTTTCATGGATATTTAAGGCCTGTCAGGGAGCCAGCGAGCAGGGCTGCTCCTGCCCTGTTAATCCCTGTGCTGCCCATGGGAGCAGGAGCTTGGAGCAGACCAAGAGAGCAGGCTCATCCCAGCCTGGAGCCATCTGTCAGTCCCTCACACAGGCTGGCACTGCCTCCTCTCCTGGCAGGCTGCTGGAGAGACAGCAGGGCCTCACCTCCCCAGGGAAGCCATAGGGAACAGTCCCTGCAGGGAACAGGGATTTTGGCTCCATACTCCTGTGAGAGAAAACTCCAGTGATCGTAATTCCAAACAGAGCCAGCCAGTATCAAGGAATCACAGAATAGTTTGGGTGGGAAGGAACCTTAGAGATCATCTCATTCCACCCCCTGCCATGGCCACTCAACCAAGCTCCAAGCCCCATCCATCCTGGCCATGGACACTTCCAGGGATGGGGCAACCACAGCTTCTCTGGGGCCTCGCAGGGGAGAATTTCTTCCCAATATCCTGCCTAACCCTGCCCTCTGTCAGTTTAAAACCACTGCCCCTCGTCCTGTCCCCATCTGCTGGCAGAGAAACAGCCTTTAACTGACCAGAGGCTGCTACCAACAAACCATAATCGTGTTCCCTCAGACACCTCAGAGACCCCAGGAGCCCTCTTATTCTGCTTCCCAAAGTTGTTAAATTGGTAATTGGGCACATGCTCTTCTAAACTTGGCTTTTGAAATTCACAATACACTGCCTCAGAGTGGTGTGAAAAGCACTCCTGGATATTAAATATCCACTTCACTTCAAAGAGAAAAACTGGAGTTAAGTGGACACTGACTTCTGTTGCCCCCAAGTTCTTGGGTGCTGTGCATGCACTGCCAGGAGAGCACAGCAGCTCTGCCCCTGTCCCTGTGCTGACATGGACAGGCACTGTCCACAATCTCCAGCCTTGAGCAAACCCTCCTCTGAGGAGCCAGCCACAGCACAGCCCTTATCACAACACTGCAAGGCCATGCAAAGGACACAGCTCTTGCAGAAACCTCTCATCAGCAGCTTCCCAGGCGCTCAGATCCTCAGTGACACCAACCCTGCACTTTGAAATGGGTTATTTGCCATCACCCAAACCCTGCTCCTCTAAAGATGTCTGTCCATCCTCCCCTCTGCCACACCCACCCCTCCCATCGAGGGCCACATCCAGAGGTGCAGGGCTGTGCCACCTTCACCCAGCATGGAAACACAGCCAGAGCTGGTGCCACTGGCCAGAGCCAGCTGGGAGTTACATGGGATGTGAGCAATGATTTCATAAGGGATTTAGCTTTAGCACTCCAGGATCAGGAACCACCCACCTCATCTGCTGGCAGCTGATCCTTGAACTCTTCCATCTTGGACTCCGTGTCGTGGATGATGCCCTCGGCCATGTTCACGGCCTCCACACGTTCCTGGGGAAGACAGCTCATGAGGGCTGCTGCCACTGGTGACACAAGTGGTGACATTCCATGCCCCAAACTGCCAAGCTCCGCCCAAGTTCCCACCCAGGGTCCTTCTCCATGGCAGCAGGGCAAGAAGAAACGCAAGCGAACCATTTCTAGGGGCACTGTGGCCCCACAGGGCCCTGAGAGGAGTCAGTGCCAGCCTGCCCTCACGAGTGGTCACACTCACATGCACTCCCCTGAACTGCAAGTGACCAATGCAGCACCACTGCTGGCACATGGGCAAGGACAGAGACCTTGGGGACAGCGCAGCACACTCAGCGCCTTGGGAAAGCACCAGAGCTTTTGGAGAGTATCCTTAAGCTTCTTCAGCACCAGGGGCACTAGAGACAACTCAAATGCTGGGTGGAACTCATGTTCCCTTACTACAAAAACTCCCATTTATGCATTCCTGATACTTTCATGGCAGTAAAACCAGGATCAGAAACGTCTAATGAGGCAATTTTGAAAATTACAGTTACACAAGTCAAGTCAAAAGAAGTGTTAGGTAAAATAACCTCATCACCCTCCTCTGAGAGTTCACTGGACAGGGGTGAGTTCCACTTCAGGACTACAACAGAGAGGAACTTGTCCAGGAATTTAAGATACAAAGTAAGGCAGCAGGACAGTTTCCAGTGCAGCCTCTTTAAATGCCAGACCTCCCCTACGCTCCATGGAAACGATGAGGTTATTGAAACAGTGGGACTTTCAGAGCAAGGTCTTTGAAGGTTCTCCAGATAACCTACAAATGCCCATCAGCCACTGCTTTGTGGCTTTAGAGGTTTTGAGGCAAGGCAGTGCTGCTTCCCGAGAATTTATTCCACGCCTTCTCCCCCCTTCAGTCCTCTTCTGATCCCTTCCCTACTGGGGGCAAGATGTACAGCACGGCCTGGACACCTGAGACAGGCTCCTACAGACTGAAGGACACAAAGTGGATCAATTCCATGTGCCAGTTTCAGCAATCACTAAACATATGCTGCTGCCACATCCCAGAGTCAGCCTGTGCTGTGTCTGCTTAAAAATCAATGCTCTATATTTAGTTGCGTAAGTCATTAGTACTACCCTCATTAAACCAATTAGTTCCAACCATTAATCCTGTGTGTATCACAGGTTCAGTCGCTCCCCCATGGCAAGTGCCAGTCTTGGGAAGATTTCCATCACCTCCTCCTGGCCTCACCTGCACCAAGGGCCAGCACTGCTCACATGGACACAGCATTCCAGGTGCCACACTGAGACCTGGCCCACTGTGGCAAGCAACTTCCCACTTATGAATGAAGAGGCTGAGGTGCTGCTTTGTCTGGCAGGTTCTATAAATTAAGCTTTAAGCTCAGAAAGAGTAGCTTAACTAAAACACTGCTCCATTTAACCCGAGCACAGCTGTGAGCACCCAGGCTGGCTGCAAATGCACAGCTGAGGGGGACAGTGGAGAGCAGCGATGACAAAAACCCTCAGCAGAGCTGCAAAGCTGTTTGCCATGAGCAGCATGGCATGGGTTTGCTCCCTGCTGCCTCCGTGTTCCAGGAATTCCTCAGGGAGCAGTAAAGTGCAGTCACACAGGGCAAGGTACCCAACCCCAAGACCCAAATGCCTCTGCAAACACTTTCCTGCAACCCTGGAGTGTCAACTGAACGTAGGGAAAGGAGCAGATGCTTGGGTAAGAGCTCAGAGAGAGAGCCCAGAGCCCCCCAGGGGTGGGCACAGCTGAAAGCACAGAATGGTGAAAGCAGCAGGTCCTCTGCACCCTGGAAGACCCCAGAACCCCCTGTTACCTTTCTCCGCCTGTCCTCCTCCGCATATTTCTCTGCATTCTTCACCATGTTCTCAATTTCATCTTTGCTGAGGCCGCCAGAGGACTGGATAACAACTGCAGCAGAGAAGAACATGAATAAAGGATCTGCTCTCACCTTTGAGAGGAGGATTGTTCCCCAACCTAACAGCAGCAGCCTCGCTCAGAGACTCTGCACCTGGGGAGGCCCCGTGGGAAGGACAAAGACAGCCACTCTTCAAAGAGCCACTGATGCTGCTGGCAAGGTAAAAGCCTCATCTCTTGGATCTACAACTCCCCAGCTCTGCTAGACACTTCCTGCCTGCTGGTCTGCAAGTCACTTTGGCCAGTCTTCAGTTAATCCTCCTGGAAAGGGAGGGTGCACCAAAGTCTTCAAACCAAAGGAGCATCCCAGATTAAAACCACAGAACTAAAAAAAAAAAATCAGAACTAAAATCCCTCAAACAAACAAACCCTCCAGCAAAAACCCAACCAACAAAAAAATGCAAGGAGAAGGAATGGTTTCACCAAAGATTCCTTTCCCTGTTGGAAAGCAGCCCAGGCTGGTGGCAGGGTAAGACAACATTCCCCACCCCGCTCCTCACATTGCCCTTAATAAGGAAATGGAGCACGATTCTATGGGCCGGCTCTTACACGTCCCCTTCTTGGTCTTTTTCCCTCTATTAGTGTCAAAAAACATAGTCTAGACTTGGGCTTTACTGCAAGAATTAGTGTAATTTCACTGCAATAGGAGCATCACAATGCCCATAAAAGTGCATGCTACCAGCACCATTTAAAGGAAGTTTTCTGTGGAATATCTGTCAGTGGTACAAAACCCTGAACAAAGATCCACGGAGAGGTGTCCTTTGGATACCTATGTGGGATGAGCAATTCAGCTTTGTAATTAGGACCACATTTACATAGAGGTAGGCAGCTAAAAGTAATTCTGGTTGCCTGTTACCAGGAGCCTTTTACTCAGCAGTAGAAGGCTGCCACACATCCAAGATCTCCAAGGAAATCAAAGTAACAAGCAGGGTGGGTTTGGTACCAAACTGCTGCCAAAAAGCCCAGCAGTGTGATGAGAAGCAGCACACACATTCCAGATGTGCATAGTTAGTACTTCTGCTAACTGGAGCATTTCACTGCTCAAGGGTTCTCTCCAAGAAACAGCTGAAGGGCAGTACAGAGGCTTCCAGTTTTAAGGGAGAAGAGAGATCTATTTTCTATCAGGGGAACCTGTAAATGCTTCAAATTAATCTCCTGAACCCACCACAGAGCTTTAGAAACCATCGACTGTGTCATTAATTACCCCAGCACACAGGGCCCAACACTGCACTGCACCACAGAGCAGAACACACTGACAGCTTGAAGTCCCTGAGCCTCCTGCCAGCTGGAGACACTTCCAGCCTAAGTGGATGGAAATGAACAAGGTGGTTACAGGGAAAGCCTGCTGCTTCAAAATATCCCAATCTCCAGACCTTTATAATGGAGTAATTACAAACAAACAGGGTCCTGGCACAGGGCTGGTCTGCTCAGCTGTACTTGGCACACCCTGGAGTCAGAGATCATCCTGATTTGACTCCTCCCTTAAAAGCTGGCACCTTCATGCAGCCAGGCTCACTAACAGCAATCCCTGTGTGCTCCCAAAGGAACAGCTCTCTCAGCAGCACAGCTCAAGGACAACTCATACAAGGTGCTGCATTCCCAAACCTCCATTTCTGTCCCTTCAGAGTTAACACAGGGCACATGTGACTACCCCAAACACCTCAGTGACACATGACACCCCTGTGAAGCAGCAGGAGCACAGCCCACCAACACCAGTGACCCTCAGTAAGCCAACCTGTGTGCCCAGCATCTGGGCACTGGGACACAGCTGATCCATGCAGGAAACCCTGCACTCTGCTCAAATGTTGCTGTAATTATTCCAGATGGCAAGACCAAGGCAGGACTGTCACACAGGGCAAAACCACTTGGCATGTGGTGAAACTGTGCCACTGAGGGCTGCCTTGACTTGGCATAGGCAGGTGTTCATCTCTGCCTAACATGCAAGGAGAGCATCCACTGGCAGCAGCCTCTGTCAGGAGGTTACTGGGGAAGGCAGAGGCTGTGAGCTTACAGAAGCTTTACTACCTTAGGACACACCCACAGCTCAGCTCTCACCTCTCCCTTTGCCCACCTCATCAGCCTTTCCAGGGCAGACAGGCTCAGATGACTTCAGCTACATCTGTGCTGCACTGGCAATAGACTGAAGAGTAAGGGCTACCCAAGCATCGAGCCCCAGGCTCCATCCCCACCCCCGACTGTGGGATGCCATCCAGGCAGCACTGCACTCCCCCAGAGTCACTCAGCGTCACCCCAGCGCTCCCTGCTCCCCTCCCTGTCCTGCCCAGAGCACTCACTCTGCTGCTCCCGCCCGGTGCCCTTGTCCTTGGCTGACACGTGCACGATGCCGTTGGCGTCGATGTCGAAGGTGACCTCGATCTGGGGCACTCCCCGTGGCGCTGGAGGGATCCCGACCTGAGGAACGACAGGGACAGAGCTCAGGGGACGAGGGCTGGGCACATCACCCTGGGGATGTGCTACTGAATGCACCACTAACCAACCCTCGGAGCTGAGTCCTCTAAGTACCTGGTGGCACCATGTGTGCATTGGTATCCTGACAGATTTAATGTGATACAGGTTTCTGCCCTGGACAAGTGCACAGAAACGACAAGAGAGAACCCCCAGGTCTGGTTCCAAGGTGGTACAAGTTCTGTTTTATTGCTACACAAGCCCCTCTTCCATAGCTGTGGCAGGATGCTCTGTTTCCTCAGCTCTGGACACAGACTTCACTGGCCACCTCTGAGGAACCATTTTAAGACACTGAGAGGCAGCACAGCTTCCTCCAAACGTACAAAAGAAAGGCGAAGCCCTTCCTTTCTGCAGGGCTCTTCCTAGGAAGTTCAGACAAACTTGAACAGTTTAACAGTGCCAATCTTTGCCAGCACTGACCAAACCCATTCTGCTCAGGGAGCTGGTTGGGGAGCCCCCCTCTGCTCCCAGAAATCCTGGAGCACAGCTGTTCCCCAGGGAGCAGGGCTTGGTACTCAGTTCACAAAGTCTCCACAGAATTCTTCAGAATGATGTGTTGACAGTTTAACATCACAGCACACACCCTGCAATCCCAACCAGGCCACAAACACCCTGGGATACCACAGCTCACACTGGCTCCACTCCCAGGGGGTCACTGGGCTTCGAGTTCCCCTGGGGACTGCAGGTGTCCTGGAGCCTGCTCCATGTCCCATCTTTGCTACACCAGAGGAAAGCCCAGCATTCAGGTTATCTGCTGGTACTGGTACTGCCCAGGGCTTTTTATACCCAGAGAGTCCTTCTTTGTGACCAGGCCCTAAAGCTGCAGCAGCCCCAGTGCCACATGAGACTGCTCAGAAACTCTGAGCTCCATCTTCAATGCCAGTTGGTTCCCTGCCACAGAAAGGTGGCCCCAGGGCCAGGCTGTGCCTCTGGAGGCTGCTTTTGTACTAAAAACAGGGTCAAATGTCTTCTGTAAGATGACACTGCCTCAACACTGCCTTCAGGGAGCAACTGAAATGGAGAAGGCCCTGAATGTCTCCAAGAAGGTCAAGTCTAAGGTCATAAATAGAGAAGGCAACGCACCAATGTGAACTGGCCAAGCAGTTTGTTGTCACTGGCCATCTCTCTCTCTCCCTGGCACACTTTGATCTCCACTTGTGTTTGCCCATCAGCAGCTGTAGAAAACACCTATGGAAAAGGAACAGGAAGTTACTGTACAGCTAACTGGAACACACAAACGTCTGCAGTCACAAGCTGACTGAACAAGGAATAAAAGGAAGCTACTTAGAAGGGAAAATCATGAAACGCTTGCTGTTCTCATGTTCCTCTGACAAAACTCCAAGGCATCAAGGCTAGCAAGAGCCAAGCTCACCGTAATCTTGTCCTGTAGGCACCCAGGCACACAAAACCTGCCCCTCCATGGCAGCAGCAGGTTCCAGGGTAGCCACACAGCCCGAGAACATCTCCCCCTGAAGCAGCAGGCTCCAGCCCATGCCCCAGGCAGCTCAGGTGTTATCAGAGAGAGCACACAGCAGCAGGCCCAGACAAGGCCAAGGGAAGGAAAGGATCACACCCAAGTTACCAGGACATTACAATGCAGAGAAAAGATAACCCCTTCCGAGGCACAGAGCCAAGCAAGGCGCTCTCCCACGGGCATGGTGCTCAGAACCCGGAAGGTCTCCACACAATTCTTCTTCAGAATGATGTGTTGACAGTTGGCATCACAGCACGCACACTACAACAACCCTGACCGGGCCACGAACAGCCTGGGATATCTTGGCACCCATTAACTCAGCTGCCCTCCCCTCCTAGGCACACCAATAATCAGAGATACTCAGTGGCTGACATCAAACCTGATTTCTCCACCGCTTCCCTTGCCATCTACTTGGGATGCTTTGGGTGGCCTTTCCTGAGCTGTCTGAGACCACCAGCAAAGTCCCACCCATCCAGAGTCAGCTCTTACCTGGCTCTTCTTGGTGGGGATGGTGGTATTCCTGTTGATGAGCTTTGTGAAGACACCTCCCAGGGTCTCAATGCCCAGGGAGAGGGGGGTTACATCCAGCAGCAGCACATCTGTCACATCACCAGCTAACACCCCACCCTGGATAGCTGCTCCAATAGCCACGGCCTCGTCAGGGTTGACTGCTTTGCTCGGAGCACGGCCAAACAATTCCTGCACAGTCTGCTGCACCTGAACAGAGACACAGCACAGCTCATCCGTGGGGGAACCACCATGGCCAGAGCTGCCATGGAAGCCTGTGGCATGAAGGAAACCCTGAGCCTCAGCTCTGTGCCTCTCCCTCCGTGCCCATCCTCCTGCACAGCACTGAATGCCCTCACTCCAGCCCAGACAGCCCCTTCTGCAGAGGCTCTGTCTGCCAGCTGCAAGGCAGCCTCCACCAGTGCCTCCACACAGCCCAACCACACTCAGAGGGGATCATTCCAGGCTTATCTAGGAGTCAAGGACTGCTCCCTGGGAACGGTGCAAGCCAACACACAGCAGGACACAGCTGCCAAGGACAGCACAGATGTGGAGGCAGAGCACAGGGAAGGTAAAAAATCCAGCAGCACAGTTCATGGTGATTGTGTGCAGTAAAGGAAAAAAAAAAGGGAGTTGTATGTAGAACAGTACTTTCCAACTCTTTATTTCGTGGGCTGTTCCAGCAGAGGTGTGCTGCGTCAGCACTCTGAGCTCTGCTGTCAGCTCTGCTCGGCCCATTCCCAAGGACTGTGCTTATGATCCCAACAGATTTCCTGCCGAAGCACCCAGACAGGAATGCACCGAGGGTCTGCCCCAGAGCACAGCTCAGAACTGCCCTCCTCTGCCCTACAAGGGAAGGCTGTGGGCTCCTCTCTGAGTACAGGTATTGGGCACCCCAGCACAGGTGAGTGAGATGTGCCTGGAAAATTGCTGGAAGCAAACACCCAACTGTGCACCACAGCCAGGAGACACCTGCCCAGGGTGCTCACTAGAGAAGAGGACTCTATGTGTGAGCACGTAATTAAATCCAAGTCTTTCCCTCTGGAGGTGTATTTTACAGTACAAAACAATACTTGTAACCACCCACGGGCCATCTCCTGCAGTGCTGGCCATGGGAGTGCTCCAGAGAAGCCACATTCCCTCCTGGGGGGGGAAGAGAACAGAACAAGGTGCCCCAAGAGCAGGTTTGGGCTGTGTCCAACACGCTGGCACATTTCAGAGGAAGAGCTGTAACTCAGGAAAGCATTCTGCCAGCTCAGAGCCACACATGCTGGGAGTTATGAGGGGAAGAAGGAAAAATAAAAATTAGTATTTAAGTCCTGTCTTCCACCCCTAAAGGATAGATAATGTTTCAGGAAAAGGCTCTGTGTTTGTCAACACTTTATATGTAGGTAATCACACCATTTTTCCTTCATCCAGCTGGAACATCAAGGACTTTGGGAATGTATAGCAGAGTTACTTCACTTGAGCTTTGGCCAGAGCAGGAGCTTCTGTTTATCTTGCTGCTCTGGCTCCCCTGCCTGGGTGACCTTCTGCTCACACCAGTATCACCTCCAGCCACCAGGCTCATCGATACAGGAAGGAAAAACCCTCCCACCAAACCCCAAATCAACCCCAAGCAGGACCATGTACACACCTCCTGTCATAGAGAGGACCTGCAAATCCCAAAGCAACAAACGGTCCAAACCTGACTGATCCCTCTGGAGTGAGATTTTGGTGCTCTCTGTAGGAAAGGACAGGCTGTAGCCCTGGAGAGAGCAGTGTACATCCATGTTCAGCTCTGGGATGGGGAGCAGCAGCAGGCATGGCTGGAACAGGAGCAGTAAATCACCTGCAGACAGCACCTTATCGGCAGGACTGTGCATGTCAGCACAGAAGGCTTTAAAGCTACCTGCTGCTGCTTATCTCCACAGAATGTAAGGGCCAGGCTTCAGATAAGGAGTGTCTGGAAGAGCCAGGTAAACAGGCCTGCCAACAGCAGCCTCCAACAGGTAGCTCTGAATACAGAACACCTCTGAATACACACAACCAGCAGGTATCAGTGCTTCTGCTCATCCAAGTTCTTCACAGCTCTGCGTGCTGGAAATCCCTCAAAAGGCACAGATCACTGAGAAATGGCTGTCATTGAAGTGTACCTTTACCACACACTGAGTCCACAACAAGAGGAAATGCCCTGTACTTCTCAACAATGCTGCTCATGTCCAGTGCACACCAGAATGTCAGGCTGCAGCTGGACTTTCAGCTCCCAGCATCTCCCACTTGACTCCATAAAGTGCAACTCTGCACCAGCTCCCAGCTAAGCTAAGTAAATGGAATGAGAGGCCCTGGGCAGTGCTCCCATGGGATCCTCAGTGCTGAGGCTGCTCTGAGCACTCCCAGCTCTTCTGTCCTGGTCCCTGAGACAGCAAGCACGGGGCAGCTGTGCCAGCCCTGCCTGGAACGGGCACTGAGCTCATACCTTTGGCATTCTGGTCATGCCACCGACGAGGATGACTTCCCCAATGTCACTCTTGCTGACTTCAGCATCCTGCATGGCTTTCTGGCAGGGGGCAACTGTCCTCTTGATCAGGTCAGCCACGATGCCCTCGAACTGCGCCCGACTCAGCTTCATGTTCAAGTGCTTTGGTCCGGAGGCATCCATGGTCAGGTAGGGCAGGTTGATGTCAGTCTGTGGCACGGAAACAGGCTCACAATGAAAACCAGGAATGGGCTTTACATCAACTTAGAGGTTCTGCTTGGCCTGTACTGAAGCATCTGCATGGCTGTTCACCCTCCAGCCCAGTTTAAGTGGCAGCAGGCACACTTTTATGTTTGACATTTCAGAGAAAAGACAATTATTTTGTTCCACACCTCATGGGTACAACTGTTAAACCCGAATTTTAATACTTTGTTATTTCAAGGTCTTTCATTGTTGAGAAAAACAATTTGTCATAGCCAGGAGGTAAGAGCAGAAACACTGGAAGTGACAATCTTAATCTTCTTCCTTCAGCACAACCCAGAAGAAAGCCCATCCTCAGAGTTCCAAAGATTCTGCCAACTAACATTCCACACCAGGTAAACTCCTTTGAAGGAAATAACTAATGGCTGTTTTCTAGATGCCAACAAGTCACGTTCAACAGCCAGTCTGCTGCCATTTAACACAAAGTTAATTAGAGCATCCCCACTTCTTATGGCTGTTTGTCACATGCTGGATTTTTAAAGCAGATCTTACAACTGAAATCATCTGATTTGAGTGCTGAGTCATTCAGACATCAAGAGACACTACAATCCAAAGCAATTAAAACATTAGTGCTTTAAGATCTAGAGATTACGTTTACACATGAATTAAAGCCATGCTGCTGACTAGAGGTGTGCACTCACTTTATAAACAGCATGGTCAAAAGTATTAGGGGAAAATGGGGCCAAAAGCAAGTTGTTTTCCCTTCACTGCTAAAGAGTTAAGGAATTCAGTCTTTCCTGGTATGAGCAAACTGCATTTGCCAGCTCTTGAGCTCATAAAACAGAGCTTGCTATGTCTCTGGCAGAACTGTGCAGCCATTGTGACTGCCCTCAACTCCGTGCTATGAGCTCCCCACTGGCCAGCAAAGACCACCATCAGATAAAATTAAAGATGCTTATTCAGAACCTAGAACTTGGCAGAGTACCCATTTCAATTACTATATAATTGACCTTAATTTCACTTAGCCAGGACTATTACACTCCCAACTTGCTGCCTCTCCAGTTCCTTATTCAGTAATGAATAAAAGACACGCTTGACTGCATTAATATACAAAGCTGACGGAAAAAAGGAAGGAGGGTGTCTGTTGCCCATCGTCCAGACAACTCATCTATAGGCAAGTAAGTCAAGATTCTTTATAGGCATTACTACACAAATTAGCTGTTTCAGTGCAATGAGCAGCACCAAGGTTTTGGAACTGCTTGCACAGAGCTGTAAGTGGTTCCAGCAATCCAGCAGCACTGGCTGCAGCTGAATTCCCTGATGCCCATCACACTTCTGAAGTACAGAACAGGTTGGGAACAAGGTCACATTCCCTGCAAGATCAGAAAATGTGGTACCAGAAAAAGGGAAAAATGCAGCACCCAACAACTCAGCTTCCACCAGCTCCCTGTGCTCTGAAAGCCCACCCTGCTGATTTGCTGTGCCACTGATGCCATTGGGTCACAGAAGAAAAAACAATGTCAAGAGCTTTGTAAACAAACCCAGTGCAGAACTCAGTGTCTCCCAGGGTTGTACTGGATGCTTTGGATCCAGGCACGTACCTGCACAGATGACGAAAGCTCACACTTGGCTTTCTCTGATGCTTCTCTCACCCTCTGAAGGGCCATGTTGTCTTTAGTCAGGTCCACACCCGTCTAAGTGACAAAAACAGGGTTAACAGACTCTCAGCACCTGCTCAGGAGTCACTTCACCTTCTCAGAACTCTTGAGTGTAAAGCTATTTCTAGAGCAGACTGCTACGTGCACTGCGCTGCTCTCTCCCTGCTGGCAGAGGTGGGGAGCATTTCCAATCTGCCAGGCTCTCTGTTCTGCAAGTGATCATGCAGTGAGTTACAGAGTAAAGCCTGGAAAGGCTGCTGCACCACAGAATGAAAAGACAACACTGAATTAGCAAAGGAGTTGGAATTACATTGCAGTTTCCTCGCAGCAACCCTTGTTTGCATCTGTCCTGTCACATTCAATTGGACCACAGGTGTTTGCTTTTAAAAGTAAGCAGACTGCGTATAGGATAGTCCTGCTACACCAGGAGAAAAAAGGCAGAAGTTCTGCTATTCTATGTCTTCCAGGAGAGGGATGGTCCACCTCAAGAAAACAAGTGTAAGACGTAGAAGCCAAGCTAAAGAGTGTCTGCTAATCCTCTTAAATTCCAACTGTGCCAGAGGTGACAGATCAAGTCCTAATAATTTAAGAGAATTCCCATTCCTCTACAGAAGTGAGGTTGAAAAGCAGTGTAACATAGGACTGTGTTCTCAAAAGACACCTTACCTCTCTCTTGAACTCCTTCACAATATACTGTAGCAAAGCCTGGTCAAAATCTTCTCCACCCAAGAAAGTGTCACCATTGGTGGACTTCACCTCAAAGACTCCCTTCTGGATTTCCAACACAGAGATATCAAAAGTGCCACCACCCAGGTCATAGACTGCAATACTGCAGGGAGAGAGGCAGGACAACATTACTTTCAAGGCAAAGCTGAGTGACTCAGAACTCCCTCTCCTCAAGAGATGACGTGCAGAACTCATGCTGCTGCCCACAAAAGTTAAAAGCCTCTCTAAAGACAGCAGTGAACAATCTCAAAGTGTCCATACCCCCTGAGCACCCAGAGTCCATGTGGGAGTCCCTGGAAGATGTGCTGCACAAAGCCTACCCCTGCCCATTATTTCAGAGAGGGCAGTTCCTGCCTCTTCAAAACCACTCTCACATCCAATGACAAGAGCAGGGACACCAAAACTATTACGGTTTTTTTCAAAATGTGAGGCTTTCCCAGCATTATCATCTACCTCAGACATACAGAATGTCTAACAAAAAGCCTGTACTTCTGTAAGCACCTCTGACAGTGACAGAGGGCTGAATGCAGGCAGGGAAGCTGCAAGCCACTGACAGCTGGCACACCTCAGCACAGCTCCCGTGCTGCCCATCAGCACCTCTGGTGACAGCCTGTCACCCAGCTGTCCTTAGCCACACCCACCACTGCCACCAGAGTGAAAGGTAATTAAATTGACACTCAGGTTTGATAATTAAGTTGTAGGTGCAAGTTATGAACTCTGTCTCTCCCAAGGTTCGTTGGCACAGAACAGAGGTGACATTACAGAGCTCTCACTCACAGCTCTGAGTCCACCTTGGCAGAACTCCAAGCAGTGCTCTAAAGCCCAGTAAGCAGAAGAGGCAAATCCCAGCAGGTTTATCTCAGAGGGTTGGTGCTGTGCACAGGCACTTACACTTTGTCTTCAGACTTGTCCAGCCCATAGGCAAGTGCAGCTGCTGTTGGTTCATTAATCACCCTCAGGACATTCAAGCCAGCGATCTGCCCAGCATCTTTGGTAGCCTGAGGAGGAAAGAGGAGAATGCTGACTGCCGAGAGAAACTGAATGCAATTTATAAGCCCCAAAATCTCCCAGCTTGATGAGTACCTGTCTCTGAGAATCGTTGAAGTAAGCAGGGACTGTGATCACGGCATTCTTTGCTGCATGTCCCAGGTAATTTTCTGGAAGAAAAAGGAGACAAAACAGAAAGTTATTCTTGTATGAACACCAAGTTCATTCACAGAATCACAGAATGGTGGGAAGGGACCATAAAGCTCATCCCATTCCACTCCCTGGCCATGGGCAGGGACACCTTCCACTGTCCCAGGTGGCTCCAAGGCACATCCAGCCTGGCCTTGGGCACTGCCAGGGATCCAGGGGCAGCCACAGCTGCTCTGGGCACCCTGTGCAGGGCCTGCCCACCCTCACAGGGAGAACTTCCTCCTACTGTCTAATCTAAACCTACTCTTTTAGTATGAATCTATTCCCCCTGTCCTGCCCTTTCACGCTTTTGTAAATAGTCTCTCTCCATTAGTACTTAGTTTGAAATTATTTTTCTGAACTAATAGAAGTCAGGCTTCTGGGGAAGATGCAGAGGGAGCAGTGCAGAATTCCGGTCCTTCCACAAAACATGGAACAGTCTGTATACTTCTGACAGCACAGCAATGCACCTCTGCAATCCCATCAGTGACTGGATGCCACTAGTGTGAATTTATCTGAGAACTTGTCTTTTTAGAGTGTGAGACTGAAGCTGTTCTCCATTTTTTTGCCTGTGATGCACTTAGAAGTTGCTCATTTTCATCCCATTTATAGAACCTGCTGTTGCTAACACTTACACAGTACAAATAATGTACATATACCAACTTTATCAGTGTTTGAGACAGCAAGTCAGAAGATGATGTATTACACCCTATTTTCAGGTCTCAAAAAAGGGAAGTCATCAAATGCATATTGCGAGCTGCTAAAAAATACAAATGTGCACGATGCAGTGAGGATGCACAGACAGGACTCATGCCTAGGCACCAGCACAGAGCTTACACACTGCACTGCTCTCTGCTGCTTGCAAAACCATGGCTGAAGTCAGGCAGCACCCAGGCCAAAAGCCAACACGCCTGCAGGAAGCAGATCCGTGCTTAAGACACAGGAACATCACCCTCAAAGTAAGTCAGACCTATCATCTCTAGATGCTCCCACACCACATACTTCTATTTTACTACTGGGTGGAGCTTTAGCAAGTGCACAGGACCTAATACAGAAAACACAGTAACCTTTGGATGAAGCTTCAGTCCTGCCCTCCTCACACTCACTGGACACACGGTATTTAACGAATGAGGCTGCAGAAGGCACTACTGACTGCTCCCTCTCTGTACTACACTCCCAGAAACCACTTTAGGAATTGAGAAAGAGAAGAACATTTCTCCAGGCCAATGGGTATTTTCCCCTAGTGAAGATTTAAAGTCACCACTGGCTAATTAGCTATTAGAGCCCAACAATGGGGTCCTTTGAACACTCCCTCTCTCCCTAAGTGCCACATATCCAGCAGCTGAGTAGGAACAAAGCCACCCCAAGCCTGGCTGCCTCAGCCTGTGCAGCCAGGGAGGCACAAGGACTGCAGCTTCCTAGGAAACAGAGCTCCCCCTTCTGAGTGAGTGTGAATTCAGTTAAAATCAGAATCAATTCAATCAGCAACCAATTCTGGTACGAGTACCTTTTAAGTAAAGCACTGATATTTTGCCAAAGATCCAAGACTGAGGCAGGCACCGATCTTCCTTGAGGCTTCCTAGGAGCCCGCCCTGTTCCCTTCCCCCATCCACAGCCCTGCTCCACACGAGGGTTTGGTACCAGGAAGCACCTTTATGGCTGCAGCACTTCCATGTACAAAGCACAGACACAGCAAAGAGCAGCTGTACCAACCTGCAGTTTCCTTCATCTTCATGAGGACAAAGGCACCGATCTGGCTGGGAGAATAGAGCTTCCCATGAGCCTCCACCCAGGCGTCCCCGTTGGAGGCACGGACGATCTTAAATGGAACGTTCTTACTGAAAACCACAAGAATTCCACTCAGTTTCTGCAGCAGCACAAACCCCTTACAATCATCAGTATCAGCAGATGAACATGTGTAAGTTCTAAACAAAGAGCACTCAACTTGCCAGCAGCAGCCCCAGATCCAGAGTCCCAGAAGTACCAACTACAGAACCTGCTGTTGCCAGCACTTACACAATACAAATCTGTATGCATACCAACTCTGTGTTTGAGACAAGTCAAAAAAATATGTATTACACCCTATTTAAGGTCTCAAAAAAAGAGAATTAAGTCATCAAATGCACATGCAGATGCATGGACAGGACTCATGCCTAGGCACCAGCCGTGCAGAGAGTTTACACGCTGCATTGCTCTCTGCTGCTTTAATCAGATACATCATTTAATCACAAGCCTGAGGTATGATCACACAGCTTTGTTTGCAAACACCTCTAAGAATTAGAGAAGTCTGCACTGCAAGCACCAGCAAGCCTTTTTACTTCTTCTCTGAAAGCCTTAATGTGATAGCAATGAATGCAGCTGAACACAGCCTGGCCCTCAGACAGAAGCACTGCAGCCTTGAGAGCTGAGGGCAGAACAACTTCTCCCAGAGCAGAGTGGTGTTTTCAAACAGAGCAGGTTGTGCCAGCCCCATGGTGTTTGCTGCCCTGGGGCTGGCAGTGGCACCGTCCCCTCACTCACATGTCCTTCTTCACTTCCGAGTCGTCGAAGCGGCGCCCGATGAGGCGCTTGGTGGCGTAGAAGGTGTTGTGGGGGTTGGTGACCGCCTGGCGCTTGGCTGGCATCCCCACCAGGCGCTCGCCCTCGGCCGTGAACGCCACCACTGACGGCGTGGTCCGGGCACCCTCCGAGTTCTCCAGCACCTGGGGGACAAATGGAAGTGTGACATCAACACAGCCACCTTGGGGACACCACTGGGGACACCCCACTTGGAACACTCCTGCTTTACTCACTTTCGCTTGCTTCCCTTCCATGACGGCCACGCAGGAGTTGGTGGTACCCAGGTCAATCCCAATAACGGCACCTTTAATTGCTTCTGAGCTGGAGAGCACATCAGGGAAAGGTAAAATCACCATTGAAGGAAAATAATTACATAGCAAAAAAATGTTCAGTCCTGAAGACAGAACAAAGTAATTTTTCACTCAATGTTGAAGTAAATCCGTGCTGTATCCTGACCTAAGGTGTTTTCTGATTCTTACCCTGCAATTTAAGCTTGTGCCTCTGTTCTGAACCAGATAACTTACAGGTAAATCGCTGCTTGTTAAAATAAACATATATTATTCTTCCCCAGGATATCTTTACTGCATACATATACTTAAGTTTTCTCAACAACCCTTATGATTTTGATATAAAATAGAGTCATAACTAACTCTGTCCCTACAGACAGGACTTATTTTGGGTTACTTTTGATCACAGAATCCCAGAATGGTTTGCGTTGGAAGGGACCTTAAAGCCCATCCAGTCCTGCCCTTGCCATGGGGAGGGGACACCTTCCACTATCCCAGGTTGCTCCAGGCCCCATCTAACCCAGCCTTGAATACTTCCAGGGGCAGAGCAGCCACAGCTTCTCTGCATAACCATGGTGTTCAGACTTGTTTGAAAACATTCACCTGGAGTTAAAACACTAATAAATTATACTTATTTATTTATCATTGCTTAGCATGGGGAGAAGAATCCACAACGATACATCACCTGGCCTATGCAGGGTGCTCTGGGCCAGAGCCAAAGCAAACCACCTTTCTGGTCCTCAGGAGCAACAAGTGAATCTAATCCTCAAAAATGGGAGTGGTTCTCACACAAGACAAATCTGAACCTCCTCTCCAGGAAGAGTGTATTACCCCTTCTGAGGCTCAGAGAATCTCTGAACCACAGCTTTGCTTAGAAACAAAGCCACATTCTGGGATGGAGAAGGCATTCTGCAGGCAGAGCAGGACTGTGTTTATCACCAGGAATGTCACCCAAGCTGCCAGGGGCTCTAACTCCAGTTCCAATAACAAAGCAGTAATCTTGGAACCAGACAGGTTCTGTACCAGACAAACCCAGCTTTCCTAACACAAACAGATGTCCCAGTCCATGGCCTGAATCAGCACCAGCCACAAACATCTAAGTAAGTCACACAACCAACTGCTCCCTTCTCCCATTATCCTGCAACAAGGAAAATTAGTGATTCAAATGCACGTTTATCTGCAGCGGAATGGATGCAGGCACCACTCATTCCATGTCAGTGTAAAACAGTTTGTTCCATCAATGTTGGGATTACTTTTTGTTTGGCTGGCTTTAATCAAACAAATCTCAGCAATCCACATTTTGTGGGCACTGCTGGTGGTGCAAGCAGCAGGGAAGAGCAATTGTCAGAGCTCCCCTGAAGAGAAACAAGAGATAGAGAAACAGCCTTAGAAAAAGTACGTGCAGAGTTTTATTCAGTTTTATTCTGCTGGTTTGGCTTTGTTGCTCAATCCCTGGCTCCAATAATCAGTTGTGGTATCAGAAGAAGAGTAAATGTAAACACCAAACAGCCGAACATGACCACCCCAAGGAACACTTACGCATATCTCCTGCTGGATGCTGCTCTGAGAACGTTTTGGCTGAGGCCATTCCAAAATGTCTGTAAAACAGAAACAATCTAATCAGAACTTAGTTTAAAACATCGAGAGGTCTTCAAACCAAGACTTTCAGAGGCAAACAACGTGTGAAGTCACACTGTCCTACCACAGTGTTTCCTCTTTAAAAACTTAACATTTAACTGCAAACTAATGAAGAATTTCAGGAAGATTCAGACTGACACAGCCGCCCCTCCCCCAATTACTACACTAATTAATCTGCCATAACCCCGATTTCTATGACCAGAACCAAGGTATTTCCCTCATACAGAATAATCTATGAGCATGTTACCAGGCAAAAGAGATTTCAGTAAATCAACACTGACCCTTCAGCGTTCCATGAGCAGAAGCAGATAAACATTAACCCCATTTCTCAGAGCTTTGTGCCTGGTCAGCAACAAATGCCCTATTGCATCCCCTGAGGAACCCGCAGCTGAGGTTTTGCTGCACAACTCCAGCTACACGCCTGGCCCCCCTCTGCACCGCCAAAGCAGCATCCTGGAGAGCTCCGCAAGCGTGATGCCTTTTTCTGATTAAGAACGACCTTCTAACAAGATACCTTAATGGGAACGGGACCGAAACACGAGTATTTTGTTGATATTTAACGACGTAAGGCCCAGGCACAGTGCATGGGTGGCTCGGGATGCGAGGGGCCGGTCTGAGCAGAGCCAGCAGGGCCAGCACAGCGCTGGGGGATTTGCGGTCCCCGCCTGTCCCAAAATCGCCTCGACGTGCCCTCCCCAGCCCGATCCCCGCCGTCACCGTCACACGGACGGTGAGGAATCGAGCAACCTTACCACAAATCTCCTTAGCAGAACACAGGCCCGAGCACGTCAAACAGCCTCCTCTACACCCCTAAGGACCGCTCCGCCCCGCACCCACATCAACCTTCTCCTAACAAAATCCGAGCACTGAGGGGCTGCGGCTGGGCCGGGCGCGGCCCGGGGTAAGCCGGGACTCGCCCGCTGGCAGCGCCTCTCGCAGTGTGCTCCCCCGTCTCTCTGCCCCGGAACCGTCCAAGCCTCAGAGCCCCGCAGTGTCCCCCAGGCCGCCCCCCGCTCCCCTCACGGTCCCCGCTCCCCTCACGGCCCGGACCTGCGCGGGGCGCGCGGGCGGCGCGGGGCTGGCGCGCGGCAGCAGCAGGGGCAGACGCGCCCCGGCCAGGCACGCGCGCAAGCACACTGCGAGAGGCG
>NW_024580663.1:950462-981084 GCF_017639235.1 Corvus kubaryi | reverse complement strand
GGGCCCGGGGGCCGGCGGGGAGGGCGGGCCGGGCCGTGCGGGGCGCGGAGAGGAAGCGTGACCGCGCTTCCCGCACGGGAAAAGGGAAAAGGGTCGTGGCTGCCCCGGGCTCCGCCGGCCCCGGCGCGGCCCCGCAGCTGCTCCCGCACCCGGCCCCGCACGGGGCGGTTCCCCCCGGCCCCGGCGGGGGTGGCACAGGTGCGTGTCCCCGGCCCCGCTCCCGGCCCGTCCGGCCGCTCCGTGCCAGCTGGCACCGGAGAAAGGCGGATTCCAGCCGGAGGAGACGCTCCTCTGTCCCCCGTGCAGCCTTGGGCTTCTCCCGAGGGAGCGGCTGGGCTGGGGAAGGCGGCGGGGTGAGGGCAGGGAGGCAGGGGCTGAGGCAGCGCTTATTCGGAGCTTCTCTTACTGACGGCTGTTTGAACTTTCTCACCCCTTCCCCTCCCAGCGAAGGTGCTCAGCTCCATTTCCCTGAAAGCAAGCTCTTCCAAAGTTTGGACACTGGAAAGTTTAATGTCTCTAATCCAGCTTTAATCCTTGCACTTTATTTTTTTTTTCCCCCACCGGAATGTCTGTTCGTGCAGCCTGCCCCATGCCAGAGGTGCCTGTTTGAGAGGGCAGCTTGGCAGTGGCTGGTTCCATCGGTTGGGAACCCTCTTGGGCCTGAGGAATTGTGAGACCTCAAGGTTCTGGGGCTGTAGAATAGCAAAGAAGGTCTGTGTTGGTAGACAACCTGATAAAATAAAAATGAAGGGTCACTCCTTAGCCACCCTTGCGGCTCCAGTTTCCACAGGCTCACCGGAACAGGTGTTCTGTAGCTGAGGCACCACTGGCATTGTTCTGTGGCCCCCCAAAAGCTTGGGGCCAGCTGGCAGAGGCTGAGCTGCTGTCTTGCCATGTCCTTAATGCTGCTGCTTCTTCTGTGTGTAGAGTCAGCTCGTGGATTCGTTTAGCTGGAAGCTAACCCAGGCAGGAGGGGAACCCAAGCCACAGGTCTTCCTAAATATATTTTACTCTGATTTATGATGCAGCTGTGTGGGGATAGCAGGTGGGAGAAGGGAGTGGAGAGCCTGGGCTGCCCTTCCCTGCAGCACAGTGGACTTTGGCTACCCCAGCTGATCACTGGGCTGTGCCTGTGTGTGGTGTGGGCAGCACGGGTTGTGCTCACAGGGGTCCCAGGAAGTTGAAAGGGCTTGGGAAGCTCCGGGCATCCACTGGAGCTTGTGACATAGCTTTTTTCAAGAGCACTGAGGGACCCCCTGTGGGCTTTGGAAATGTAGAGTTGGAGTTTTCTCTCTCCCTGATTTGAAGTGTGCCCAGTCCAGTGTCAGCTCTCGTGTTGTTTGGGATAGATGAGTGTTGCAGAGAAGGTTCCAGCGGGTATTGGAGAGCTCCTGAGAGAGGGGAGGCTGAAGGGCAGGTGTCTCTTTTGGTATCGGCTTCCTGGGGCCACAGCCCAGGTGGCCCCCCTGTCATCCCCTTCAGGGTTCCCTGGAACAGCTCTGCTGTGCATCATAGATGCCACAGGCACAGTTGGATCCATGTAGGGGGTTTTGCTGTGCCCCCTGGACCCAGCACATCTCCTGGATGTGGTGATGCTGCTGTCCCTTAATTTAATCTGTGCCAGCTACTAAACCAGCACCCGAGGAAGGTGATGCTGGTGCCAGCAAGTCTGCTCTCAGCAAGGTGATGCTGGTTCTGTGTCTGCCAGTGAGTTCTAGCCAAAATTATCCTGGTTTGGGACCAGTGAGGAGAAGAGGTGCTGCAGCTTCAGCCCCCAGAAGGCTCAGGCTCCCCGGCACAGGAGGTGTGAGGCAGTGGAACAGGCTTTTCCGGCCTTTGGGAGAGTTGCTTCCTCTTCCTGTGGAGTAGGAAGACCTGTTCTGGGGTGGGTTAGGGGGCAAAGCCTTCAAACAGGGTGATGTGGAGGGCCAGGGCCTCGCTGGCGTCTCCACCTTCCCTTACTCATGTGCTCCATTAGTGACCCAGCAGCAGTGTCCCAGTTTCATGTGCCGGCTGTTCCTGCAGGGGATCAAAGGGACGGGAAATGGAGGAAGCTGGAGTCAGACATTCCCTTGGCATGTGGTGGTTGGGGCACCTCTGCTCTTATCCAGCTCTTCTGGTAAAATCTCCTTGGAGTCTGCAGGCTGTTAACAAAAGTCAAGTGGGCAGGAGAGCAAGGAAGTGCTTTTATGGATTGATGAGGAAAGGGGCAGTGCTTGGTCAGAGCACCCAGGGGAAAGATGAAAACTTCAGCTTTCCCAGAAGCTGATCAGTTGGAGGCCAGCAGGGGTAGGTCTGCCTCTCAAACTTGGAGGTAACATCCTAGCAGGAATGCCCTGCGTTATTTTCCCAGCCCTGCTAGGGAAAGCTGGCTTTGTCACTGATCTCTGTAGAAAGAGTCTGTCAATTTAAAATAATGGAAAATAATTTTTAATTTCCTGACCCCGCCTCAATACCCTGTCTCTGCTGACAGGGACTAGAAGGAGCTGTTATCTGTGTCTTACTTCCTAAACAAGAAGTTACCTCCTCCCAGCTCTTCCAAAGTTGAGTTGCAAGCTGTGTGATCCTGTGCAGGGTGGCTGAGTTGGTGTTTCTGATTTGGTGAGGTGAAGGGCGGTAGCTGGGCTCTGCACAGGGTGTGAGGAGGAGCAGAGGGGCTCAGTTCAGCGCTGCAGGCAATTAACCTTTGTGGCCAGAAGATGGGAGTAAAAGGCTGCTCATGAGCCAGCTGTGGCCTTGTCAGAAGTTTAACCTCGCCATTCATCTCTGAGAGCTTGGAGTGCTCAGACTTTCATCAGACATCTCTGCTTCCCTCCTACTGAGGGATTCATTCTGCTTTCAGTCCACAGTTCAGTTTTGTAGGACAGATTTGGGGAAACACTGGGCCCCCCAGAAGCTGCAGCTGTGTCTTTCTCCATGGAGGCTGCAGCAGCCCAAGTAGAAGCAGCATTAGCCACTCTGTTTTTCCTTTATCCTCTCTCTCTCTCGGGGCTTTTCTGCTGTTGCTTCATGCAGTTTTCCAGTGTCAGTGCTAAACTGACAATCTCTCTTTGTTCCTTTGGTCTCTGCAGTTCTGAATAGTTAGCTGGGCTACGGGCAGAGTTTTCTGCTAATCTAAGCTGTAAATGCTTGGCAAAATCAAGTACCAGCAACAACAAGCAGACCTGAGATGCCACATCCGAATCATATTTGGAAACTTCTCCAGCTCTTAGAAACACTTTCTTCTGCAAACACCTCTGCTTGGAAATGGCACTGCCACCTCCGTGGCCAGGTGGGCTTCCAGACCCCAGGTGAGAGTGCAGCTGGTGCAGGATGTGGAGCTCCCTTACGATGGGAAAACTTCAGGAGCCTGCTCTCTTGAGACATCTCCCCTGCCCTGAGCTTGCTCTGTTGGGAGCAGTAGCCCTTTTTGGTTATTTTACTGGAACAGGAAAAGAGGAGGTGAAGATCGAGGTGTCTCTGAAGGCACTGCCTGCAAACACAACTGAGGCTGATGTGTGGAAGAACATTTTTCCAAATTATGTGCTCTGGAAGGTGGGTCAAACAGGGCCAGTGCAGAAACGAAGTCTGAGCGAGTAACTTATTCTAGTTGTAACTGGAAGAAATGTTTCAAAGTTGGACGAGGGAGAAATGGCAAGAGAAGGGGAAGTCTTGGTGTCTCCAGAGCCTTGGGAAAGCAAAGTGATGCAGTTCCTGCCTGGGTTTGGATTCTGCCGTGTTGAGACTTACATCTAATATATGGGAGAAACAAAAAGTGAGAGAAATAAAGTCACCAGGAAGGATGGAGGCCTGGAAATACGTGGGAATTCCTGCAAAGAGAGACACAGTTCTGCTTGAGTTCCTGGAAAATGAAACAGTTCTGCTTGAGGGCGGGCAAGCTCACCTGTTGCTTACAGAAAAGATTTGCCCAGCTTGTGTTGCAGAAAGCATCATTTGCAGATGGGTTCTCTTGCAGTCTGTCCAGAGTCTTGCTGGTCCTGATGGAAAAGCCCAGCCTTGGAATTAGCCACAAGCTGCTGCTGTTTCCCAGCCTCGTGGAACAGGAGCAGGAGGCTGCTCTTCTCCACACCTTGCTCTGGGATGGTGCTGCTCTGGGACCAGGCAGCTGGCAGGGCTGAGATGTGTTTGGACAACCTGGTGGTTCTGGGGAGTGAGGTAGTCTTGGCCTGTTCCGCTGTGAGGGTGGTGGGCCTTTGCAGACGTGGCCTGAGAGCCCACCTTGCTGTGAGTTGGTACCACAGTGGGGAGAGCTGTGCAGCACCACTGCTGGGGGTGGTCGGGGATGACTGGGGGCAGTGACAGGTGTGTCCTGTACAAGTTTGCCTTGTTCCCAATTTCTTGTGAGCAAAGTCCTGGAAACCATGGTGCTGGGGTTCTCTGCTGCTGCCTCAGGGAGCTGTATTTCCCACCTGAATTAGGCAGAGCTCCTGCAGCACTCTCCTGTGGATGGATTGTTCTGCTGGTGGTGCTGAAGGTGGAATTGTGCTGGGATGACTGTGGGACAATAGCATAGATGTGTTAACTCCAGTGTGGATTCTCCTGCTCCATACAGGACACAGCACAGCAGATTTAGGGTGTGCTCTTGCTTCAGTGAGTGTGACACCACCGCCATGCCCAGGCAGGTACCAGAGCAGCTCTCTTGGCTTGAGGGGTGTCATACCCCCAGAGGAGCATTCAGTGAGGTCTGTGAGCACTGTGACTGGCGTCTGGCTGCACTGCTAGAGATGTGTGGGTCCAGAGGCTCCCTCCCCTGCTCCCAGGCTGGCAGCAGATCTCTTTCCCTGCCTTCTTTATCAGGATCTGTTTGTCATTGTGGCTGTGCCTCGGATCTGAGCTGTGGGTCAGTTTAACTGTTGATACAGGAGCTATTTCTGCAGCTTTCACCTTAGGATGGGGGGTAGGATGGAGGCCTTGCCCCAGGCCTGGATGAGCTGGTCCATCTGGGAGGGGCAGAGCCATGCCAAGGTGGTCCTTGGCTTTCCAGCTCATGCTGTGGTGTTTAGGATGCAGGGCTGATATGTTGTGCTAGTGCCAGTTGTGGGATGGCCTTGAGGGTCTCTCCTGCAAGCTGGTGTCTGCAGTGGACCTCTCTTATAGAAAAGTCCTGCTCCAGCTGGAATTGGGCTGGGCTGTCTGTCACACAGTGGGAAATGTGAGACATGGGTGTGGGACAGGGGCTGGAGGAGGGGGGTCTGCAGAGATTGAGCTTTACTGACAGTGAGTTTTCTGCTTTGACTTGGTGATCTGCCACTCGTATGGAGTGTTTAGGGAAGAGGTTGTGGTTTCAGTTCTTAACCCAAGGCAGATTGCTTCCTCTGAGTCGTGCTTTCTCATGCTGCCTGTGGCAGGGGGAGCTCCCAAAGGAGGTCATGTTTCTGTGAGAGGTAGAGGCTATGATGTTAATACTGCCTTTTGCTTCTGGTGGTGTGAGGAGAAGGAGGAGGTGTTTGCAGAGAGGCTGGAATAGAAATAGTCCAGGGCAGAAGGGAGAGCTGAGGGCACCATGGCAGGAAACCACGTGGGATGTACAGCAGCTGCTTCCACACCATTTCCCTGCTCTGACTGTTGGGTCTCTTCAGGCTGCCAGTGTCCTCAGTGCTGGGGTAGAAGCCAAATGTGGATTTCGTGTCAGCAGGGCTGATCAGACCTCTCAGGACAAAGGCAGTGTCTCTTGTGTTTTGGTGGTGCTGAGAGTGGGTGGTCTGAGAAAGCTGTGCCACGTGGGAGGACAGCTGGAGCCAGGGAGATGTCCAAAGGGTTGTTGACATCCTGCTGGTTGCCTCAGTCTAATTGTTGTAAAACACTTCCTGGGCTCTCACCTGCCTGCTGTACCTGTTCCCTTTGAATTACAGCAACAGTTAGGAAGTGCTGTTTGGAGAGTGCTCACGAGCAAGTGGCTGAGGAGGACCTGAGCTGGAAGAGTGGCTCCAGATCAGAACTGCAGCGAGTGTCTGACAGCCCATGGCTGTTCGGCAGCCTGGTACCTCTTCTACAACCGTGTGAATCATTAGTGAGCAGTGTGATTCATGCACAGATCATCATTCACATGGAGCTAATGAATGAGCCCCTGAGGAATGACGTGGTAGGAGATGGGAATGAGCACCTCAAAAGAGGACAGACTTTTTTGGCTTTGTGGCAACTGGATTTCTTTTCCCCACTGTTAGCCACCTATTCCCATGTAGCTCTGGGGCATTAGCATTTTAATAAGCAAATCTGGATTTGTTTCAGTCCCTCAGTGTACATCTTGTACCCAAATGGCCCATTAGCATAATGCAACAAGTCTTTTAAACTTGGAGCATTAATAATTGGAGAAGGAGGAGGGAGGGCAGGGGAGCTGTGGCAAAACTGAGCCTCCCAGTGAGTCACAAATGTCTGAAGTGCAGAAATGTCTGTTCCACTTCCCAGTAATTGGGCATCCGGGCTTTCTGCATGAGGTCAGATGCAGCCAATAGGGCCTATTCAAAACATGCCTATGCAATTATGTTTTGTGGTGTGTTGCCTTTGATCCAAGGATTTTGGAGAGGCATTGATTCACCTTCCCCGTGGGGTGCGCAGGATCCACTTGTGCTGATTCAGTGCTTGGGATGAAGTTGGGATCTGCTCCTGGAGCTGCACGTCTCATTCGGGATGTGGGTTCTGGTGGTGGCCTGAGCAACAGTATCAGAGCTGGCCCCAGTTTGGGGGGATGGAGCTGGCCCCAGTTTGGGGATGGAGCTGCTGACGTGTCCCTCTGGGCAGGTGGTGCGTGGTGGCCCAGGGGCCACGGGCTCACTGTCACCTGCTACCTCTGCAGCCCTCAGACGCATGAGAGCTGCCAAACTGTGCTGTGTGGAGGAGTAGAAGTCCGTGACCTGATTCTTGTCTCACCTCCTTTGTGTCCTGGGAGTGAGGGAAGCTGAGCTCAGGAGGCAGCTCCTGGCAGGCGGCCGGCGGCTGCTCAGCGGGAAGCACTGCCTCGCCTGACCCTGCTGAGACTCCAGCCAGGCTTGCCTCTGCTCCTTTGCTGAAGCAGCCATTTGCTGCCTCCCTGTGGGAAGCTCTCCCTGGCTGCTGGAGCCAGGGGTGCACTGAAGAAATGAGGCTCACTTGTGTTTTCCAGGGTGGGTTCTGGCTGGGTGCTTCTCTCCCTGGCTGGCACTCAGAGCTTGGTTGGCATCTGGAGGCCTTTCCTCTCTGAGAAGGTCAGTGGGTGAGGGTAGGAGGGCAGGATGCCTTTCCAGGACCGTCTGAATGTCTGCCCTCAAGCTGGTTCTGGTTACATGAAGTGCTTTTTCTATCGAGTCTGCCAGCTTTACAGGAGAATGATGGACAAGATTCCTGTCTTGGGCTTTGGAGCAGGACTACAGCAGTAGAGCCTGGCATTGTGTGAGCCATGGTGGAATAGCTGCACGGTCTCACGCTGTGCAGTTGAGTGGTTTTCCTTTGTCCAGGGGAGAGGTGGCATTTAAAGGCTGCTGGAGGAATTTGGTGTCTGGGGTGTTTCTTCAATTCAGGGGAGAGGGGGCCTCAATTGCTTCGATTAATGCTTATGCTGAAAAGGATTCCTGAAGAATGAATTGCTTGGTCTCTTAAATCTGCAAATCCTCTCCTCATAACCACCCTGCCCCCATCTTGTCCTTTTTCTCTGCTTCTGAGGTGTCAGTGGATCAGAGAGGTGATCTCTGCCTTACTTGTGCTTGGGAACTGGTCCCTTCCATATTTCATACCCTTCTTTGGATGATGTGGGAGCCTTTGAGGAATGGTGTGTGTTAATGTTGCCTTTTAGGAGCTGATCCAGAGTTCTGCTGCATGCTGGGGTGAAATGCAGGATGCCTGTGGGGGATTGTGAGGTTCTTGCTGAAATAGTGCTGTACAAAGCTCTGCCTGGCTTTTGGCTCAGCTCCACGTGAAACCTCAGAGGAGCTGTGGCGGGTCCCGCTCAGCTCCCCAGGGCTGCGTGCTCTGTCAGGGGTGCAGTACTCGTGTCCTGCTCGAGCTGTGCTGGGAGCCCATGGGCTGAGCAGGAGGGGGAGTTCATCTGTTTCTGGTGGAGGCATCACAAGACATTGTTGCCTCCAAGCAGCAGTCAGGTTGAGGTGTGTTGGCTGGGTTTATTGCAGAGCATTCAGCTGATACTCTCAGAGGCAATGCAGTCTTTAGCTTCCAGGTGATGTGGCCTCTGAAGCACCGAGGAATCTTGGACTCTTGAGATTCCCTGCTCTTTCCTAGCAGGTTTTCCAGGAAAAGTTGTGCAGCTCTTGCATCTGCTGTTGCCTCGCTGGATTTGGCATCTCGAGTGGACTTGAGCCACTTTCTGTTTGATGAAGGCTTTGTCTTATTAAAAGACATTAAGTCTTTAAAGGGCACAGCTGTGACCTGTTTGCTTCACAGCCATAATTCATAAGTTGCAGGAGCGTGTGTAGAAGCTCCCTCTGGCAAGGTCAGTGCTCTTGCACGCAGGGCGGGGATGAGTGGGGAGTGTCTGATGGCCTGGCTGTTGTAAGGGAACCCAAACCAGCAATTTTGTACTCGCCTGTACCAAAGGACACTCCCTTTCTATAGCACTGCATTCAACATCTCTGCTCAGATGCAGCATCAATACCCCTCAGATATTCTTTACTCACATCACTGATTTTGTGGACTGTGCCCTGAACTTAGTCCTTCACTGAAGTACCACGTGCCTGCAGCGCTGTGGATGTGGGTTCAGAAGCAGCTCTTTGGGTGTGCCTGATGGAGTTCTGCCTTGGGTTACACAGATATTGCTGGCATCTGTCCTGCAGCTGGCTGTGCAGGGAACTCATTTAGCCATCATACAACTTGGGTAGCCTTGGCTGTCCAGGCAGCTTGGGCTCCTTGGAATATGTTGTGCCTGCCCAGTAATCCAGAGTCCTGGATGGAGGAGACCAGCAGAGGTTACCTTGGGAAGGTAACATGGCTCGGAGCAGTGTGTGGCAACAGTTGTTTCATAGAAAGCTTCCCAGCTGTGGAATGTGGCTGGGATCAGATTGTGTGGGAGCTGTTTGCTCTGTGCTCCTTCCAGTCTCTGGCAGTCACACACAGGCCTCATGCTGCCCTTGGTTCCTGGGGAGAGCAGGATGCTCATGAAGCTCTGCCCTGTGAGAATAAGCCCATTTTGTGTCCTAGGGCATGACTGCCCTCCCTTGCCTCTGTATCCCACATTCCACAGTGTGCTGTTAGTGTGAAATGTTTCACTGTGGAACAGCTACGGCTCAGCTGCTGTTTGTCAGGTCTCCTCTGATACCACAGGGCAGGCCAGTCGCTGCTATTTATATAGCAGTCTGTGAAATTAGTGCTCTCCCATGCCAGCACATAGCCCAAATTGCAGGAGACAGGTTGACTGACTGCTCCTCCTCGCAGTGCTGGTGGTTGTCTGCCAGGTGGAGGGGAGCTGTGGTCGGTGCTGCTGGTTTGGTGTGTGGGGTGGGGCAGTGCAGGACCCATTTCGGTGGCACAATGCTGTGTAAGGTGGTAGGAGCCTTTTGGAAAACCCCTACATCACTTTGTAGTACCAGCTGAAAGCTGAAGGTCTGAAGATCTGCTCAGCTGTTCCTTCTGGTGGCAGGAGAGTAGAAACGTGGTGACAAAGGCCTGCAGGTGGAGATGGTCACCCAGAGCAGGAGGCTCCTCTGGCAGCTGTCATGGAAAGCAGCCAGGGGGGTGCACGTGGCAGCCATCCCAGATGGGTGCAGTGCCTGCTTTGTGCACTCAGCTCCTGCTCTGGTGCCTCCCTCGTGCTGGAGCACAGAGCACGTCCACAGAGGGCCCCGCTCCTGGTACTGAGCGTGGCGTGGGCTGGGAACGGGGATCCAGCTGGTGCCAGCATCCTCTGGGCCATCCCTGCTCCTGGAGGGGACCCAGCGGTTGTCCTGGTCTGCACACACAGCACAGGGAGGGGCTGTTGGGTGATCCCTCCTTTCCTTGCAGGGACAGGAGCTGCTTGCAGGAAGAGTGGCACGGCTGTCCCCTCCAGCTTTTTGGGACTGGGTTAGTGGTGATTCAGCGCTGCCCACTCGCTGTGATCACTTGTCAGCAGTTGCTCTGAGGTCTCTCTGTGTCTGTGAAAGCTGTTTCATGGCACAGTTGTCTGAAATTCCAACTGTGGTAACATTGGAATTTTAATAATAGAAAGGCTGTCCGATCCACAAACCTTGATTTTCTGAAGAACTTGCTGTCTCCAGAGAGTGAAATGTGCTTATTTTTGCTTCCCCTCTTCCGTCAAACAGCCCTCTGGCAGGCTGTAGGAGAAAGCCAGAGCCCACCTGTTGTGGTGTGGGAAAGCTGGAGCCTTGATCCTCATCTTCTCTCCTAGAGATAGCTAATGCTGCTCATGGCAGGGGGTGATAAATCTGAGCTAATAGTCCGTTCCTCGCAGGGCTGGCAGTACCCACAGTGCAGGCAGGGCAGGCCTTCTGCCTTTCCAAGCTGGCACTGAACTGCCCCCTTGGTTCTTTGTGGTGTGTGGGCTGGAGCTTGTCATGCTCCTGATTGTTTCCTCTGCCCCTGTCCCCTGAGCAGTGGCACTCGTTGTGCTGCTGCCATGGGCCAGGGTGCTGCTCCCCTCCAGAGCAAACATCTCGGAGCATCCTGCCCTCAGGTGGCACTGGCAGCTCTTTGGCCAGAACAGGGACAGCAGCTGGCTGGAGCTGCTGCAAGCCCCTGGCTCAGCTCAGTCTGACAGCATCAGCTCCCAGCTGCTCTGGTGGAACTTGGGTGTGCTGAGCTGGGGGGAAACCATAGCAGTGCTGTGAAATCGGGGTGTAGTCTGGATCCTTCCGGAGTGCTGTGGGTGATTCAGGGAAGACCTAGCTCCTGGCGTGTTTGACCCCGAGCTGCCAGTGTGAGCAGTGCCCCTGGTCTGGGTAGAGCACTTGGTTGTGCCCCCTTTTGGGAGGCCTTAGGATGGTTATGGGGAAATTCCTTACCTCATTCCCAGGTACGTGTACTCTGGAACCCTCAGCTCCAGAGGGGATGGTGGGATTTGCAGAAATACCTTTTATCTTGTTGAGGCTGCAAAGACCCAGAGGAGACCTGGAAATTGTCTTACTCTGCAGAGTAACTTATTTTTTCTGAGTGTTTTTGAACAGCAGCTTTCTTAGAAACTCTTCGCTGCATTTTGTCTCCTTGGGGTGAATTTAGCAGATGCACCACAGGGTTTTTTAGACCCTGCCATGCTGCATTAGGGTCACATACAGGTACAAGCTTGCTTTGAGAGCAGAAAGCTGCTCTTCCCTGGTCGGATAACAAGGTGTTGGCAGTGTGTGAGGGAGTTCTGCAGCCACCCTGAGTGCTGGTGCCCATCTGCTTCAGCTGATGTCTTGCTGGCCTCAGTCTTTGGTTGTCTGGTGGTTTAGTGACCCCTTGGGGTGCTGGGTACCTGGGGACATGGTGACATGCTGGCTTCCTCCTTGTGCTCGAGGCCTCCAGCAGCCTGGATGCCATGAGGTGCTCCCCTGGCAAGCTGCATGCCAGCTATTTTGCTGGATTCTGCAGGAATTGGTTAGAGCCTGAAATAGCTTTGGCTGTGTGAACAGTGGTGCAGCATGCCAAAGCCAAGGGGTGCACTTGATGTTGGTAGGGCAAGGTGCTTTTGGATACAAATCCAGCCTGGAATTCGCTGAAGGATTTGCCCAGGCACAGCGGTGTGCTGTGTTGAACCAGTTGGAGATTTAAATGAGCAGGAGTGCTTCCTCTGAGAGACCCTTTTAATTTGTTTGCAGTAATATATCACCAGGGCTTGTGAAGGCCACTGTGTTCCCTGGGGTGGGGTGTTCCGAAGGAGCAGTGCTGTGACCCTGCCTGGTGGGCAAGGTGCTGTGTGTAGGATAAATAATCCCCAGTTCCAGTGGTCCCAGTAGGATCCAGTGGGTGCTCAGTGCTGGCACCGGTGTTTGTGGGGCAGTGGAACACAGCACAAGGCCAGGGCTGGCATCTGAGGGGTGACTTGCATTTGAAAACTGAAGGGAGCTTTACAAATGACTTTGTATTGAAGAATTGCTCTTGGTAGTGCATGCCCAGCCTTCCTCCTTGCTGTGCACAAAGCTGGTGAGGTGTCTGGACAGTCAGTCCTGTGAGGAGCAGCTGGGGGGGCTCAGCTTGGAGAAAAGGAGGCTTGGGGGGACCTTCTTTCTCTCTGCAAATTCCTGTAAGGAGTTTGTAGGTGGGGGGGATCAGCCTCTTCTTCCAGGCAGCTTGTGACAGGACTCGCTCCCTGCTCTTCTCCCTCTGTCCTCAATTCAGGAAAAACTGTATGAAATCTCCTCTTAGCAGGAGAGCCATGGAGTGCCCAAGGGGCATAACAGTCCCCCTCCCACGTGCCACACTGGGATGCCCTTAGGTGATGCAGGAAGTTAGGTGTGATGGGCAGAGCTTTCTAATCTCTGGGAAGTCTTAGGACTTTCTTCTTTCAGAGGACGGGATAATTCAGGAGTGCTGCTTTCAGAAAAGTGGGGAAGAGCTGCTTTCATTCTGATCAGCCTCTTCCTCAAAGGAGCCTGCTGGGAATGATAGCCATTATCTCTCCCCTAAGGCTGGTGCCATTCACTGGGGTAGCTAACTGCTTTAATTGAGTGGGATATGGAGTATTCTTGGCTGGGGTGACCTGGAAGCCTGAGAGCTGTCAGCGTGGCTCAGAGCTCCTCCTGGGAGTAACGTGGGCGAGAGCCGCTTTGTGACTTTCTCGACTGGTGTGGATGGGGAGCTCGGATATTAAAACCAATTAGTTGTCTTTAAGGTCAGGGACTTATTTGACCTACCAGCCTCTGCTTCAACTTGGCCTGGATTGAGGATCTTTGGGAGAGGGCTGCACAACTTTTGTAAGGAGGCTAATGAAGTGGTGCTTTTTAAAGCACTTCCCTGCTGCCTCTGCAGCCCAAACACTTGAGCAGGACGCTGGTGCGTGACAGCCTGGAACAGCAGCAAGCAGGAGCTGGGTTCGGCTCTTCCTCCCGTAGGAAATGTAAGAGAGCAAAACCCTGGGGTTTGGTGTCTGAAAAGCACTTTGCTGGCTCTCTGACTCAGAATCCTGAGAAGAGGCTTTTTCACAGAGCTTAGCTGGTTTGCCCTTGAGAGGGCTGGAGGATACGATGAGGGATTTGATTTTTATGCCGTTACTCTAACGGGAAGTGTGAGGTCTGGGTTAAATCTGAGACAGTGCAGAGGCAGCACTTCAGACATCTGGGATGCTTTAATGGCAAATGGGAGGTACCTGCTGGAAGGCAAATGGGAACTTCCCCAATTTTCCTTTTGGCTTTGGATGGATTTGAACCACAAGGCGGCTTTAGGGATTAAGATTTCTGCAGGACTCACCCCAAAGCCCTAGGAAAAACGAATATCAAACTTATTTTCTTTTAATTTACGCCTGTTCTGTGATTTGTGGGGTCTTATCTCCTGACTCTGTGCCTGGGGTTGGTGCTGGTGAAGCAGCAGTGTGTGCTTAGCACAGTTCAGTTAAAGCAGCTGCCAGAGCTGATGAGCTGCTCTGGGGAGAAAAGTGATAGTAGGAAAGCAGAAAAGACTCACTGTGACAAAGGGATCCTTCCAGTTCAGTTTTCTGTATTAATCTGAGGAAAACAACATGTTAAGGCAGCACTTGGGCTGCTCAGTGCTCCAGCTGTCTGAGAACAAATGGAGTGGGCTTTAAGATGTCCTTAAAGTATGTGGCTGCATTGTTTTAAATAATCTCTGCTGGGAGCTGCTTCCATTCCTTCTGCTCGCAGCCCTTGGTCTGTACATGTGTTCTTTCTTCCCAGAGCAGTATCCCAGAGTAAACTAGCAGCTTCTGGAGGACTTGCTTGGTAGAGGCTGAGCACTGAAGAGAGCCTATTTTGTTTTCTTGTCTTTTCTCTCCCATAATTGTCCAGCAGAAGGGGAATTACACCAGCAGCAGTGAAGAAACATCTTTGGGGGAGGGAGGAGAGAACTGTGTACAGGGAACATGGTGTGAGGGTGCTTGTTGCTCTGCTGCCTGCTCACATCCCTTTTTTCCCCTCCCCAGCAATGGTACCAGCATGATCTCGTTGATCATTCCCCCCAAAGACCAGATCTCGCGAGTGGCAAAAATGTTAGCGGACGAGTTTGGCACTGCCTCCAACATAAAGTCAAGAGTGAATCGCCTTTCAGTACTGGGAGCCATTACATCTGTACAGCAAAGACTGAAACTCTATAACAAAGGTAACTTCTAGCTTGTATGGATGCTGGCACACTTCCCTTTCTTGGAAGCAGCCTTAAGTTCCTGCACTATGCAGTTTTCTGCTAATCAAATCTGTTGGCCTGTGCTGCTGTTTTGCACTGATATTCCAGGTATGTTGCCCTTGGATGGCTACTTCAGGGGTGGACTTTGGGACTAGAAGAGTAAGGTGGTCTTTAATGAGTGGGCTCATGATTCTGTTCTTAGTGCTGACTCTGCTAGACGTGGCCAGATTTAAGAGCTGCATATTCTGCAGTAGTTCATTTGCACTAAAGCAGTGATTTTCTATCAAGCAGAAACTTCTGTGTGCCTTATGCATGGCATGAGCAGCTGCCATCATTTTGGGGGGGGAGCAAACCCAGGCCATGTCAGATGAGCCCTGGAAGAGTTCATTGTTACTGCCTTTGCACCAGCCCCTGGCCTTCCCTGGGATGGTCACTCTGTAAATCCCTGTGTGGGACCAGCAAAGCCTCAGGGGCTGCTCAGCCTTTCTCTGGGTGCTGTGAGCTTGCAAGCTCATGGGTTTAACAGGCAGGTGCATGTCTGCTGCAGGTGCACTAAATGAGTTTGTTTTCCACTGTAGAGGGAATGAGGTGGGGAAAAGGGAAAATTAAAAGTTTGGGAACTTGAATTTCAACTCTGCTATGAGTCTCAAGGGCTGGCAGTCAGTTTTTGATGGGTACAGCTTGCTACGTTCCTTAGTGATCTAAACCTGCATTGTGTCGTTTGTAGTACCTCCAAATGGTCTGGTTGTTTACTGTGGAACAATTGTGACAGAAGAAGGAAAAGAGAAGAAAGTCAACATTGACTTTGAACCTTTCAAACCAATCAATACGTCGTTGTATTTGTGTGACAACAAATTCCACACGGAGGTAAGGACTCACCTATTTGCAGGAACCAAGGTCTGGGCACAACCTTGGTGTGCTTGAGCCTGGAGAGCAGCAGGAACATGCCCTGGGGAGGCCACTGGATGGCTTGGGACCGGCCAGAGATGGGGGATGCCTGCTGGAAGGAGCTGAGAGGCTGCCCAGCTCCTCCCACAGCTGAGTTTGTGTGACCCACAGACAGGAGCTCCTCTCTGTAGCTGGAGGAAGGGTGTTCCTAACCACAGAGGCCCATAGATCTTATTCCAAGCCAGGTTTTAAAATACTGCCAAGATACTATCAGTGTTGCCAGTCTTGGCTATCAGATGTGTTAACTGAGAGCCTGGATGGAGAACTGGCGTGTGCCTAATCTGTCTGGGGGGAAGTGGGATTATTTTTATCCAACATCTAATTAAGTTAAATGAATGGTTTGAGGCATATTTAAAGAAATGTGGATTATAGCAGCCAGTGTGTTGCCTCTGAGTCTGTTTTGGCTCTGGCAGGTGCAGAGGTCTCAATGTTTGCAGTGCCCCTCACGTCTGTGATGTTCCCCACGATAAATGTGTGGCCTGAGACTTAATTGCCTGTTGTCAACCCGTGTGACGTGGGCTTGACAGGCCCTCCAGTGATGTAGCTCTGCTTGTCTGCTGGGGTCTGTGGAGATGTGATCCATGAGTGGCTTCCAGAGGGCAGGAGTGCAGCAGGGACAGGTGTGCTTGTTGCACAGGTGAGGTCCATCCCTACTACTCTGTCTCCCCCCAAAGGATGAAATCCCAACACGTCCTTGACCTCCCAGGAATAAAAACCTGTGCACAGGCACAGGTCTGGAGTTCTGCTGGGTCCATGTGTCCGTAGATGAGTGAAAGCAAGAGGCAAATAAGAGAATTCAGTAGAGAGCCAGGATGCCAAGCCCAGGACGTGTTTGTCCCTGCTGCTGTGGGCAGTGGGAGGGTGCTGAGTTTCCTCCTGTCCTGCCAAGAGATGGATTCGTTGGGTCTCCTCAGCAGCTGCTGCCTCGGGGCACTGATTCAACACAGAAGTGCCCAGCAGGCTGTTCCAGGAGCAGCTGCACAGCCACTGGTGCTGCTGTGTGGCACTGCTCAGTGAGAGTGGCAGTGACCTGAGTGGAGTCTGTGGGAATTGCTGCTCCTGCTGATGGGATCACTGCCAGCACCTCCCTCCACGGGCTCTGTGCACTCCCCTGTCTGTGGAGTGTGGGGTTATTTCGCTTGGGATTGCCTGCAGCGCAGGGTCAGCTGGAGCTGTAGCAGCCTGCTGGGGGCTGTGAGCACTGGGCTCTGGCTTTGTCCCTCTCTCTGGCTGTAGAGCTGAGCTGACAGCCAGGGCAGCTGCTTGGGGCACCCACAGGTTTCCTGGGAAAGTGAGGGGGTGTGAAGGAGCAGGAGAGGGAGGTGATCTTCACCTTTGGGCTAAAGCTGCAGAGAGGAAGCTCAGTGCAGGCTGAAGGAACAGAAGAAAGGCAATAGTCCCATCTTGGTGCTGGACAGGTCACACAGTGCAGGCGCTGACAGAGCTGATCAGGGGCACTGAGGGAATCACTGATCATTGGTGCTGTATTTAAAATAAAGGGAATTGGGAGTGTCAGAGCTGTAGTCATCTGCTGCCTGGCAGGAGCATGTGATAAGATTTCCTGTAGATATTTTATGGCCTGTGTGAAACTGAAGTAACTCCCCCAGGGGGCTGTGAGCCCTGATGTGTGTCTGAGGGGTAGGATTTACAGTGACTTATTTTGATACCTTGGCTGGAGCATTCATTCCAGTCACACGTTTAGCTTGGCTCTGTCCCAGTTAAATAGATTGCAGTGTAATATGCCACTTCCTCCTCTCATTCATCCCACTGCTGAGGAATTAATACAGAATATTTATTTTGGCCAGGAGATTCCATTAAACCTTAGCCTCTGTTTCTTCTAAGCTTGAGAGCTGCAGCCTGGGTTGTGTGGATTTTGGAAGAGGATGACTGATGGGTTTTATCCTTTCAGTTCAGCCCAGTAATCAGGCTGACAGCCCTGCAGGCAGCTCAAGGTCCCGTGCAGTAACCCAGCACCATCACTTTCAGTGTTAAACTGGTGACTTCAAGCAATCTGGAGTTTTGACAAGTTCCCCATCCTACTGATGTGGTTTTGCCAGCCAGAAAGGATTCTGGCTATTGCTTTTTTGGGCATGTGTAAGCGAGCAGGAATGTGTGTGTGTGCTGGATGTCTCTGCCCACTCAGACAGCCCTTGGGGGAACAGCAGCTGAGAGATTGCCTCGAGAAAGGAGTGTCGAGTTTGGGTGCTTGTGGATGCCCCAGGGCTGGGCAGGAGCTTGGGCAAAATCAACTCAAAAGCCTTGATACTGCTCAGTGCTTTGGTTGGTCAGCTTAAATGACTGTATGCCTTCTCTAAAGGGAGGAAAATTGAAGGATAACTTCATTTTGCAGCAAATGTTCTGGCTATCTTCTCCACAGCCAGTTATGCACAGAACAATTATTGCTGCTGCTACTTGTGCTCTGTAAGGCTGAATTTGCCACAGGCACTGTAGATTTATTTCATCATTCTGCCTGTGGGACTTGAAGTCAGCGGGTGCAGCAGACCAGTGGTTGTGGTAGGGAGGCTGTGTCAGTGCTTTGGAGTACAAAACTGAACTGACAGTGAACTGAGCTAGTTCTCCTTTCCTGTCTGGAATGCCAGAATCATCCTCCAGCTGTGCCAGCCAGAGCGGAGAGGCCGCCTCAGAGAGGTGGGATCCATTTCACTTCACACTCTCCAGAGCCCTTCTCTGGGGTTTTGCTGTCACACCTGCCCATGACCTCAGGTGGGGACCTGGCAAAGCTGGGAAGTCGTGATCAGAATCAAACTTGGGTTTCCTTTGTGCTCTTGACAGTGTCGTGTGGGATGGGATTATGTAGGGAAGAAATTGTTCCCTGGGAGGGTGGGCAGGCCCTGGCACAGGGTGCCCAGAGCAGCTGGGGCTGCCCCTGGATCCCTGGAAGTGTCCAAGGCCAGGTTGGACATTGGGGCTTGGAGCACCCTGGGATGGTGGAAGGTGTCCCTGCCCATAGCCAGGGAGTGGAATGGGATGAGCTTTAGGGTCCTTTCCCACCCAAACAACTGTGGGATTCTGTAGTGATCTGGAATAGTTACAACTCCTGAGTGTGCTGCTTTTCCTCTAGTTCATTTATAAAACAATAGCTGTGAGCTGAGACTGCTGGAGCTGTGCTGTCTCTGGTGCCCTGTGTGAGCCATGCCCCACCCTGACAGCCTCACTCTCTGTTCCAGGCCCTCACGGCACTGCTCTCCGACGACAGCAAGTTTGGCTTTATTGTAATAGATGGGAGTGGGGCACTCTTCGGAACTCTCCAAGGAAACACGCGAGAAGTGCTGCACAAATTCACTGTGGATCTTCCAAAGAAGCATGGTAACACACTAGCCTGTCTCTGCTGAGTGCAGCAGCCTGTCCTGGGGTGGGATGGGAGGGTGGAAGTGGGGAACTTGGCCTGTGGGGGTTTAGCTCTGCTCAAGTCTGTGCTCCCTTGGAATCTGACAGCAAAGCCTCCAGTCTGAGCCTTCTGTCAGAATTAATGAATCACAGTGATATGCAGTTGATTTTAGAAGTGGCACTTTTTATTTCTTGCTGCATTTGACCCTTTATTTGGTTTTGGGACAGTTCTAACTAAATATTAGTAGCACAAGTAGTAATCCCACTCGATGGAGTCGTTCAGGTTTGATGTGCTGGTGGTGTGTGCACACCACAGCGAGGAGGAGCGAGCTGCTCTCCGCAGGAAGCACAGGGCCTAATGGAGCAAGGAAAATTCGAGTTCCACTCTGTGGTGCTGTGTTGTAGCCAGCCACTGATGAGTTCAGCAAATTGTCTGCTGGTTACTCCTGGCCTACTGTCCTTTGTAGAGTGGATGGGACAAAATGAAATAAAAACTGCCCGCAGTGAGGTTGTGCAGCAGAGACTGCTGGGCCGCGCTGCGTCAGCAGTGTTTGAGGCAGTGTACAAAGAGATGGCTTCTAATGAAGGTGCAGGAGAGAGAATGTGCTCAGATGTTCAATTTCTGCAGAGTTGTGAGTCTTTATAGCAAGAAAAGAAACATTTTCCTCTGTGGAGAAAAATCTGGTGGAAATGAACCCTCTTTATTCCCTGAGTGTTCCATGAGAGCCCCTGCCTGGGCTCGTGGCAAACGTAATTCAGGAGGCTGCAGCTGCTCTTGGCTTTGGTTATTCCGGGCCAGCTGTGTCCTAAGGATGCTCCTGGGATGCAGTGGGTTCCCCATGGCTGCCCCATCCCCCCTGCAGGCAGAGGAGGTCAGTCTGCCCTGCGCTTCGCCCGCCTGCGCATGGAGAAGCGGCACAACTACGTGCGGAAGGTGGCCGAGACAGCCGTGCAGCTCTTCATCTCCGGGGACAAGGTCAACGTGGCTGGGCTCGTCCTAGCTGGATCAGCTGACTTCAAAACTGAATTAAGTCAATCTGACATGTTTGATCAGGTGAGTGGCCTTTCCTGAGCATACCCAAGTGTTTAAGTGTCAGTGGTGACGTGGTGATTGTAGCAGGAGCTCTGATATGAGATGCTCCTCAAGAGGAATGTGACTCTGGTGTCCCAAGAGATTTGATTAAAAATGTGATGTGTCCAAAGAGGTCTCCCTTTCCTAATACCTCCTGCAAGGAGCTGAGAACTCCTTTTCTTAAAACAGGGCTAATAAGAAATCTGTCCTCCCTGGTTTGGAACTGGTGTTCCCATTCTTTGTGTTCCCAAATCTAAAGCAGAAGCTTTACTGCAATTAAACTCCAGTAAAGCTAATCTGTGGTTCAATACAGTGCATTCAGAGGTCCCTCTGCCTCAGGTGAAGTGCAGTAATGAGTGCAGTGACCCCATGGCAGGGTGAGGAGTCTGACAGCCCTGCTCTGGAGTGGATTTATGTTTTCATGTCTCCTCCTTCTCTTGTTCAGCGGTTGCAATCCAAAGTGCTCAAACTAGTTGACATTTCATATGGAGGAGAAAATGGCTTCAATCAAGCAATTGAGTTGTCAACTGAGGTCCTCTCCAATGTGAAATTCATCCAAGAGAAAAAACTAATAGGTACGTGATGCCCTGCAGCCTCCTCCCGAGCCAGGCGTGTGGCACTGAGTGTGCTGGTCTTGCTCTTACCCTCCTGGCAGAGCCCTGGTGCTGCCCCAGCCCTGCCATCCTGGCTGAGAGTGTGAGGTTCTTTTTGTCACCTGGACACCTCAGGTGCTGGTGGCGGGGGTTTGGTTGGTGTCTTTTTCCCCACCAGACTTCTTGGACTTTCTCTGTCCCTCCATCAGAGAACACCTTAGCTCCAGGCCTTCTGGTGGCAGCTGCTTCTCCCAGTTGCTTGCATTCAGATGAAGCTTGTTTGAAGTGTGGGTGCTGTGCTGAGTGCTCATGGCAGGCTCTCTGTGCCCTGCAGGACGATACTTCGACGAGATCAGCCAGGACACGGGGAAGTACTGCTTTGGTGTGGAAGATACACTAAAAGCTTTGGAAATGGGAGCAGTAGAGATCCTGATAGTCTATGAAAACCTGGATATCATGAGATACGTCCTGCACTGCCAAGGCACGGAGGGTACGTGGTGCTCTGGGACACTGAAAGGTCTCAGGGTTGAACACCTGAGGTGCCTCACTGGGATGGGTTTGCTGGAGGAGCTCCCTGAGGGGGTCTGATCACAGGAGTGTTCTGCAGCTAGATCCTGACCTGCAGCTTCCCAGCCCCTGTGGGGGAAAAGCTGGAACGAGCAGGGTTCCAGTGCACAGAGGGAACTGCAGTGCCAGGGGGCACTTGGGCACAGGGCCAGCCTGGATCCTGCTTCAGCTGTGTCAGTGTGGTGCCAGAGGGGAGACTGAGGTGACGTTGTGGCCACAAACACAATACCTCTGCCTACAGACAGCCCCTGTGCCTGCAGCAGGACCTGTCCCTCTCTGTGGTGGCTCTGCAGCTGCTCTCTGCTGCTGTGCCCTGTTGGGTTGCCCACAGAGCTTCAGAGAGGAGGGAAGGCAGTGGCAGTGCCCAGACCCTCTGTTGCTGGCTGTGCTCAGTCTCCTGCTGTCTTAAAACTGCATCTTGTAGCCTTATCCAAACTAATACTATTATTTTTTTCTCCCTTCTCAGAGGAGAAGATCCTGTATTTGACACCAGAGCAAGAGAAGGACAAATCCCACTTCACAGATAAGGAGGTATTTCAGCTTTGGGGCTTCTGGCTTTGTTCTCAGTGTGTTGGTGCAGAGCTCTGGACACCTGGGCTTAGTTTGTCCCAAGCACCTGAGCACAGGGACCTTCTGGCCCTCAGTGACACCTCAGGCTGGTAGCCTGTGGCTCCTCCTGTGTGACCCCTGGATCCGACACCTGCTTTCCTCCAGTCTTCCCTGCTGCCAATCCCAAGGTTGTGTAAATGGGCAGTGTGGGGTCTTTGGCCACCACCAAAGCATCACCTACAGGGGTTTGGTAGCCACTGTGCAGGCTGAGGCCCTGAACCATTGCTCCCTGCTCATGGGGCACTGATTTGGTTGTGCAGGACCACTGCGAGGTCAGAAGTGGTGACATGGATCAGGTGCCAAGGGGATGTTTGCTTTGGGATGTATTTGACATGTGGAACTGTCATTTGCTGCCTGAGTTCCCTGCCTGTGCAGGTCAAACAGCCCTCGTGGACCAGGGCTCTGTTACTTTGCAGAGTAAACTGGGAAAAAAGTGTCCCTTGCCAAAAGCGTGGGCATCTGTCCCCCATGGGTTGTGTGGGGGCCGTTTCCAGCTGCCTTCCCTCCTGGAGGGGGATTGGCAGTCCCTGCTGTGCATGGAGGGTTTGCAGTGTTACCTGCACTGATGCATTTCTATTTCACAACAATCACTTCACCTTCTGCTTAGAACACGGTGCCTTTTGGCTCTGTGCTTGCATGGATCGGTGCTCCTGCCTGAGAGCAGGGCCTGCTGGACGAGTGGGGCTGGAATCCCTGCAGGGTGCAGAGCAAGTCTGAATGAGCAGTGAAACTGAGACCTAGTGTGAGGTGACCCTGGAGCAGAAGAATCAAGGCAGTTTTTTCTCCTGCTTCTGCACTAAATTCCATATTGGAGGCCCAAAACACTGTCAGTGATTAATTCTGTAGCACCAGGAGCCTTGTGGCTGTGCCAGCCCTTGCCTGGTACAGTTGAGTCAAGAACGCTTCCACCAGGAAGGTTCCTGTGGAGCGTGGGGGCTGCTGTCCCTGCTAGGGCTGACAAAGCCACGGAGCCAGCTTTGGGGGGGTTTTCTCAGTACTGAACACACAGTGACTGTAACAAGTTTTATTATTTATTTCTCCCTTCCAATGTCTCCACAGACTGGGCAGGAACATGAACTCATAGAAAGTATGCCCCTCCTGGAGTGGTTTGCAAACAACTACAAGAAATTTGGAGCAACATTGGAAATTGTCACAGACAAATCACAAGAAGGATCCCAATTTGTGAAAGGATTTGGAGGAATTGGAGGTAAACTGCAAGAGGAAAATGTGTTTTTTTTTTTTTAGTGGTTGGTTTGATAATCTGGTGCCAACATGAGTGGGATTAACCTTATTCCAGTTAGTCATGGAACCAGTTCCAGAACCAATTGTCTTCACCAGGGTAGATTCATTCCCTGTCCTGCAGGATGATGGCCCATGTTGGGCCCTGTTGCTTTCCAGCTGTGCTCCTCGATCCCTGTGTCCTCTGCAGTGCTCAGGGATGGGCTTGTCCCCCTGTCCAGCTGCTGGAGCTCAGGAGGGCCCTGAGCTGCCTGGCTCTGTCTCTGCACAGTGGTTTGGTGGCAGCCGCTGCCCTGCCCTGTCAGAGATGGGGCTCTGACCACCCTCGGCCCTGTTCCTGCAGCACTTGGAGCTGTTGCTCATCTCTCAGAGCTTCCCTGTACTTTGCTCCCTGATCTTCTGCTTCTTTCCAAAGAAAAGTATTTTTAGTCCAGCCTCTGGAGCAGTGAGGCCTCTGAAAGGCAGTCCTTCTCTGGAGCTCACTGACATCAGCCACGCCTGGCAGAGGTGCAGGTGGCTCCTGTGCCAGTCTTACAAATCCTGGGCAGGTAGAGCCAAACCTGCAGTGCCCTGTCCTGCCCAGGCAGGGATTGCAGGACAGAGCTGTGCCACTGGCTGCGCTCAGCTTTGATGAGCGTGAACCAGGGGTGAGTGCACTGTAAAGAGGAATTTCTAGGGCCCAGAGAACACCAGCTGGGAAGAAACAAGCTTGGATTGTTTGGCTCCATAAGGAGCAATAGATTTCTAAGTTTTCGGGGTTTGTAATTCCAGGAGTCTCTCATTTGCAGCCAGATCCAGCCTCTTTGCATGGTGGGATCCTCTTTGCTCCCATGCTCTGTAGGCTGGAAAGGAAGTATCCTTGAAAATCTCCTTCACCTCAGTAAATGATTCCAGGGATACAGGATTTCCGGAACCCTGGGTTGGTGTTTGGGGTGGGAAAACAGCCCCTAAATCCTGCTTTTACTCCATTGTGAAAGTGTCTGCAGTGCCAGCTGCCCCCTGGGTTTAACTGCCAGGCCTTGGTCTGAGCAGTGACACTGGGACCAGTGACCTGCTACTGGTGCTTTTTGGAGATGCAGCCCTAGAGCAGGCTCAGCTTTTCCAGGAGGAAGCTGGCCTGGCTGGGCAGGTGGGTGTTGCTGCCTTTGGGCAATAATTCCCCGTGGCATTTCTCACTCCAGCTCCTGCCTGCTGCCAGGCCTCAGCGTGGGCACGGCGGGGAAGCTCTGGACGTGCAGGGCTGGGGAGGCTGCTCAGTGCCTGTGGGAATGCTGGGGAGGCTAAAGGCTGTTTCTTTGGCAGGTATCTTGCGGTACCGAGTGGACTTCCAGGGCATGGAATACCAAGGAGGAGACGATGAATTTTTTGACCTTGATGACTACTAGGTAGTCGAGCTGGGTCCGGCAACACGTGCCTCGCCCCTCCAGCATCCAACCCAAGGAGCAAACTCATGGTGGAAAACACAACAGATCCCTGCCTTAGAATTGGAACATTTCCAGAACTTGATCCACGAGCATTTGGATTTAAGAAAGCAAAACCCTACACTTTGATTTGTCATAGTGTCAGTACAGCAGCAAACTACTAAGTTCCTATATGCCACTTCGGACTAATTTAACAAGAATCCCAGTTTTTACTTTTACTCAATGGTGAAATTGGTTGCTCTTGTATTTTATGGAAATGATTTTTTTAACCTTCATGATACATTAACTGCTGTAAACCTCTTCCTTCCAAAATTAATAGAAGTAAGATCCTACTGGTTTGTCTCTTTATACTTTGATTGGGGAAATCAATTGCTGCATTTGGCAGCGCCGTGACCCATTTACATGGCATTCTCAGCTTAGCCTGCAGAAGAAATGGAACGAGGTTGGAGCCATAATTCTCTTCAAAAGCTTGAGGAGGCACTGACCTGAGTGCTGGTTCATTACATGTGGCTTGCAAAATTCTGATGGTTTGGGGAGGCTCACCAGCCAAACGTGCTTTAATCTATTTGCAGAAACACTGCTCTTACAAACTAGGAAATGCACTTCATGGATTGCAATGAGAAAATGCTGCTGGAGTCTTGGGCTTAATTTGGATTTGAGCAGTGCAGCCTTCAGGAATTTATTTTTTTTTTTCAGTCTTGACAAAAATAAACATGAGATTTCAGTGAAGTAAGGTACACTTGGCTTTTTGTTCCTCAGTAAGTTTTTCTTTTTGCTTTAGGACTGCGTAAGGTTTCCTTGATTATGTGAATTTGAGCCCACAGGTCTTTAATGGAAGTGGGTGTTTGACAGGAATACTGAGTCAGTGGAGTGAAGGCTGAATTAGTGCTGGGAGTGTGGAATATTTGATTCTGATCTGTGGAGCACTGGCACAGCCCCTGGGAACACCCAGCTCCCAGCACTGAGCAGTGTCTGTCCTGTGGGGATGTGCCCTTCCAGGGGTAAAGGATCACCTCTGGGCCATCCCAGACTGCCGAGGCTTTGTGTCCTGCCTGTTCCATCCATAGAGCCAGGGAGCTCATCCTTGGGGCGTGTCCAGCCTGCTGGTGACACTCTGGGGGTCAGGGGGCCGTGCAGGCCAGGGGGCAGTGGCACCAGGCCAGGTCCTGCCCCGAGGGGAGCAGTGGCACAGCTCCAGTCCTGCTCAGGTCCTGCTCCCTCCCTGGGGGCTCTCCCAGCGTCGCTCCTGGTGCTTCCCTCAGGAGCAGCTCCTGTTCCAGCTGCAAACCTTTGCCTCTTGTCCTGGTTCACTTGAACAGAGGGAGCTTCTCTTCAAATTTCTGCCACACTGTTGTTTGAGGTCCAAAATTCCTGTCCTTGTGAGCAATACCATTTGTCCCCCTGGTCCCTAACCTGGCCGGCGGCTTTGCTGCCGTCCTCACATCCAAGCTGGAATCTCTCCCGGGAGGTGGGGCTGGGTCTGCTCAGGGCTGAGCACAGCCCTGGCCCTCACAGCAGTATGTTCTGGATTTTGCCATTGTAAATGGGTCTAATGTGACATGACAAGACCACAAAAATTGGATGTAAATTTACATTTTTGAATATACTGCTTGTTGTTTCACATGATACATTAGGGTATGCAGCTCCTTTTTGTAGTTTTTATTTTTACTATTTAAGTTTGGAAATGATGCCAAATTTTTGTATTTCTTTAATCAATGTGTTCTCTTCAGTGATATATATTGCATTATATATTGATGTGTATATCAATATATACTGATATGTATTACACTTACACATGCAAACACACTCAACGGGGGTGGGAGATCCCGGCCTTCGCATACTATATAGCCTCTGCAGAGAGATCCCAAGCAGTGATATCTTGGTGTTGTGATGTACAGAAATGGAGAAGAGTATTAAACCATATTTAAGAATATAGTACAGACTCCTGCTTTGTTTTCTTTAGTCCAGGAAACTCCAGCTTTTTGCTCTCAGCTCGGTGCCAGCTTCAGGGCTGGAGGTTGGAGGCAGCTCTTTTGCAGCTTGGTTTGTGTTTCTGGATGTGTTTCCCCCTGTGCTGGCCCTGCTGAGGCCCCACCTCAAATCCTGTGTCCAGTTCTGGCCCCTCACTGCAACAAGAACACCGAGGCACTGGAGCGTGTCCAGGGCAGGGAATGGAGCTGGGAAGGGGCTGCAGCCCCAGGAGCGGCTGAGGGAGCTGGAAAGGGGCTCAGGCTGGAGCAAAGGAGGCTCAGGGGGGACCTTGTGGCTCTGCACAAGTCCCTGACAGGAGGGGGCAGCCGGGGGGGTCGGGCTCTGCTGGCAGGGAACAGGGACAGGAGGAGAGGGAACGGCCTCAGGCTGGGCCAGGGCAGGCTCAGGGTGGACAGCAGCAGGAATTTCCCCATGGAAAGGGTGCTCAGGCCTTGGCAGGGGCTGCCCAGGGAGGTTTGGAGTGCCCATCCCCGGAGGTGTCCAAGGAAGGGCTGGAGGTGGCACTCAGTGCTCTGAGCTGGGGACAAGGTGGGCATCGGGCACAGGCTGGACTGTGGTCTGGGAGGGCTTTTTCAACCTCAGTGATTCCATGATTCTGTGTTTCTCCAGCACACTCAGTTGCTTTTTGAAGCTGGAGCTTGAAACTGACTTCAGAAGGAGGGAGAAATCCAAGAGCCAGAGTCCAAAGGCAGCTGTGCTGTGAGTGTTACCTGAGGCAGAGCAAGGACAGCCTGCAGCAGCAGCACCCTGCCCTCAATACCGCAGTCCCAGAACCCCTGGGTGTTTTTTCAAGAAGCCTTTTCTACTCTGGATTTTGGGGTGAGGCCACAGGGACAGAAGTGTCCTGGCTCCGTGGATCTGCCCTGACCTCTCTGCCTTCTCCTGTGGCCAACCCCTGTGTGTCCATGGCTGTCCAGGGAGCACCTGCCTCCTCCCCCAGCAGGGCAGGCAATTTGTGAGAGACATCATTAATAGCAGGACTTTTAAAGGACGTTTTAAATCCCCTCCCAGCGGGTGTTGCTTGGCTGAGGTTCTCTGGCAGAGGCTGAGCCTCCACCTTCCATGGGAACAGCAGGATTTGGGTGTGAGGCTCTTGGCCTGTTGCTGTCACACTTGGGCTTGCACAGAGTTATTCCTGGGACCTCAGACTTCCAAGTTTGTGCTCTCTGCCTCACACAGTCTCTGATCTGCAGCTGTGGCAGGCAGGAGAGCCTGGCTCGTTCTCTGTTCTCTGAATTCCCAAGTTTTGGAGATGGGACTTTTCTGCTGGAGCAGACACAAAAGTGATGCACAAATCTCACGCTGTCTGTGACCCAGGTACAGAAAAGTGATGCTGTCCAGCTCACAGTGTAGGTAAAGGCATCAAGCTGAGCTCAGCACTAAATGAAAAATACAAAAATAATCTCTTCAGCTGGTGCAGTCGGGGGGAAGCTGCTGCCCCTGCAGCCTCGCCACTTGGTGCAGCCAGGCACGTGGGTATGCATTGTTTAATAAAACCCCAAAAATTTTTCATTTGACCCTTTGCTGGCAGCACCAAGGCTGGTTTCTGCCTTCCAGCTGTGCATTCCAGGGGAAGCAGGAGCAGCGAGGCCTGGCTGCCATGGAGGGATGCCCAGAGCTCTCCTCCGCTGTCAGATACTCCACGCCAGCCGTACTTGGAAGCTGCTCTTTCCTCACGGATCCTGGCTGGTTCCTGGCTCTTCCCCTTCACGTTTCAGTGGGAGCACAGCTGTGTCTGGGTGGCTGTATGTGCTGGGTCCCCTCAGTGCCTGCTCCGCTCCGGAGCCTGCGGAGCTGCCGGCACCTGGAACTATCCCAGCAGCTCCAACACCCATGGAAGGGTGAGGCCCCTGGAGAGAGATGTGGAGAAACTTTTCTTCCTCTCAGCTGCCAGGATCAGGTCACTGAGGGGTCCCTTTCACCCCTCAGAAAGCAGCTCTGCCACAGCCTGGCTTTTGTTCCAGGTGCACTCGGTTGCTGTGTATCCACAAGTGCCTTTTTTCACAGTGAATATTGCAGAGTATCAGGTGGGTTCTCCCTGCCCTGTGAAGGTGAGCATCACCTGGCAAGGAGCCTCGACTGCCTCCAGCACAGGGGATTGCTGCTGGAATTGGGAAGAGAGTTCGGTGGGGCCACGTTTGGGCACTTCCAGCAGGTTTGGGGTTGGAAGCTGGGCAGGATGGGTGGCTTTGCACCCACTATGGTCTGGGAAATAACTATTTCCCCAGAAGGGATCCATTCTTGATTATCTGGAATTGAGAGAAAAAAAGAAAGTGTCACTTCCAGGATGTCCCATGGAGCTACTTCTGTGCATGCTGGAGAGGTTCAGAGGGCCCATCCCTGTGTGTGCCTAAGCTTGGATGCAGGGCTGGAGGCTCCTTGTCGTGGATCATCAGCTCCTGCTGGCCTGAAGGCTTTTTTTCCCTTGTGCCAAAGGCTTCAGCTCTTCTGAACGTTCCAGCTGTGAGTGCCTCACCCCCTGGGGAATACCTGAAATTTGGAGTGTCTGTGTGGTGAGGCCAGCCCGCTCCCACTGCGTTCCCCGCTCGGTTTCCAGTTGGTGCCGCGGGCTCAGATATTCTGATAATGCTCCTCTGAAACGCTCCTTTTTGTCTGGCTGTAATTAAAGCCAGGATTTGCCCTTTCTGAGTGGCTATTTCGGGAGCTGGAGCTCGGCCTGCGCTGCTGGTGCTTGTGGGCTGCAGATGCCATTGTCCTGGGCAGCCGGGCCCGGCGCGGCGCTGGGGCAGCTCTGGAATCTCTCTCCGCTATTTTTAGTCGGTGGTGAAAAACTGCACTTCCAACACTTCTGAATGGCTGTCAGTGCTTAAATAAATCAAAGGGCAGGTCCTGGCTGCTGCTGAGGAGCGGGGTGAGGAGGTGACCTGGAGCTGCTGCGGGGCTGAGCTGGGAATGGGTGAGGCGGGAGGGGCTGTGAGGGGTCGGACATTGCTGTCCTGCCATAGCCCTGCCATAGCCCCGCCACAGCCACAGCCCTGCCACAGCCACAGCCCCGCCACAGCCACAGCCACAGCCACAGCCCCGCCACAGCCACAGCCCTGCCACAGCCACAGCCCCGCCACAGCCACAGCCACAGCCCTGCCACAGCCACAGCCACAGCCCCGCCACAGCCACAGCCCCGCCACAGCCCCGCCACAGCCACAGCCACAGCCATAGCCCCGCCACAGCCACAGCCCCGCCACAGCCCCGCCACAGCCACAGCCACAGCCACAGCCATAGCCCCGCCACAGCCACAGCCCCGCCACAGCCACAGCCCCGCCACAGCCCCGCCACAGCCATAGCCCCGCCACAGCCACAGCCCCGCCACAGCCCCGCCACAGCCACAGCCCCGCCACAGCCCCGCCACAGCCAGAGCCCCGCCACAGCCAGAGCCCCGCCACAGCCCCGCCACAGCCAGAGCCCCGCCACAGCCACAGCCCTGCCACAGCCACAGCCCCGCCACAGCCACCTGCCTGTCCCGTCCGTGCATGTGTCCCACGGTCACTGCTGTGGTGGGGTGGCTCTGGGCTCCTTGCTCATCTCACTGCTCCTTTCGGGGTCAGTTCTCCCCGCTTCCCCCGTGTCCCCAGGTGTCCCCGCCGGCTCTGCCGCAGCTGCAGCCCCGGGGCTGTGCCCTGTGTGCAACTCTGCTCTCCCCAGAGCCACCGCAGGGCCCACCCTGGCCGTGGCAGCTCTTGGGCAGCCGGGACGGGAGGCAGCAGCTGCTGGAGGACACTCTGTAAGTCCAGGTGAGTGAATGTCCCATGTGTCCCATGTCTCCCCTTCCAGCCACCTCCAGAGCTGGGAGACAAAACCAGTTGCTAACTCACAGTTTCTCCTTTTCAGTGCCAGGGCAGGAGTTTCCTGAGGAGCTGCTTCACCTGTTTGGCCACCAGGTTTCCACAGTGGCACAAACCCCTCCTCCCTGGCTAAGGGACCCTCGCAGCTGAGTTTCCCTGCCTGGCTGTTCCCTGCCGTGTGCCTGGAGAGGCCCAGGTGGCTGCTTTGCCACTTTGCTTCCCTGTGCTCGGACTCCAGGACTCACTTGGGATGGGGAACCTTCAAATCAGGCTCCCAGGATCTCCAGTCACCCCCGAGCTGCTCTGCTCCACAGCCTGTGAGGTAAGAGGGGCAGTGGCTCCTGGAAGGACCCTGGTGACCCTGGGCTTGTCTGCGCTGTGCAGCTGCCAGGGAAGCTCGGCCGGCTCCAGGACAGCCCAGCATGGGAGGATGTTGGGAGAAAGGGGGCTGGGGACGGTGTCTGTGCCCGTGGACACCGTAGTCACCCGCCCCATTCCCAAACCTGGCAGGCACAGGCCGAGGGGATGTCCTGGCTGTGAGGGTGGTTCCCATCACGTTCACAGGGGCACTGACCTCCTCTCCTCTGGGACTGGCTGCCCCTTTCTGGGACTTCTCTGGGTTTGGGGGCAGAGGGGCTGCTCTGAGCACCCTTGTGTGGGGCCCTGTGCTGTGCTGGGAAGGAGCTGGGCCCCCCGAGCACCAGGGCAGGCTGGCCCTGTGCCCAGGCTGCAGGCAGGAGCTTCACCCGGCCTCACAACCCCCTCTGCTCTTCTCCAGGAGCTGCTTTCAGCCCAGGGTGCTGTAATCCAGTAGAAAGGCTCCTGAAGGCTCCTGTGTGGCTG
>NW_024580663.1:940074-945462 GCF_017639235.1 Corvus kubaryi | reverse complement strand
CGCCCCGGGCGGGCCGCGGTGGAGGCGGGAGCGGTGGGTCACCCCGGGGGTGGGCGCACACCCTCCCGCCCCCTCTCGCCCCCCCGGGCTCAGGCCCCGCCGGCGCGCCGGGCCCGCGCCGTCCGGCGCCGCCGCTGCGGGGGCTGTGGCGAGCCCGCGCTCGACCCCGGGCCGGCCGTGCTGCCCCCGCCGTGGGATCCGCTCGCTCCCGCCTCCACCGCGGCCCGCCCGGGGCGCCACGAGCGCCTTCGTTTCATTGAAAATAAATAAATAACAACAATTAACCCCCCGCAGGAGGCAGGGCCGGGCCGGGGGCGCGGAGCGGCGCGGCTGCGCTGCACGAACCGAAAGCGAAATGCCCCAGGCGGGGGGGCTCCGGCTCCAGCCCCGGCCCGGCCAGACCCTCCCGCGGCCCCGGGGGCGGATTAAACCCCGCCGGCGGGCTCGGGGCTCCGGGCCGGGGCAGCACCGGTGCTGCAGCTCCGGTCCAGCACACACGGAATTACCTAATGAGACCTAATTGGTGTATTGGTTATACCCCTTATTAACGCTTACGCCGCTAAATTCGCGTTAGTGGAGAGGCAGCCAGATGGGAGCAGTAGAAAGAGGCTTTTTTTTTTTTTTTTATAATAAGCAAATTAGATCTTTATAGGCAAATATCAGAGGCCCCTCGTTGTTCTGCCTTTAGGCATGAATAAAATTAAGTTAGGAGCTGAGAGAGAATAGTAATCAGTAAATATCTTCTAATTTATTTGTTATAAGCATATTTGCTTTTTCTCCTAAGCTTAATTTGCTCTCACATCCACAATTTAATGCAGTTCTCCAGAACTGAGGGCCAAAATGCAAATAATTTCCCTCTAAGGCACTCTGAAGGTGAGCTGGGTTCAGTGGAGACATTAAATGGGTTTTTTAGCCAGTGGAGTTGTTGCTAAACTACCTGATCCGGAAAATATGAACTTTCTTTAAATGTGCCGTCTGGTCTCAAAAAGCAGAAATGAAATGAAAAAGAAAAAGGGGGAACCTACAAAGCCTTTGTGTACCTTTCATTATTTTTACTGATCACTGAGGGCAGGGCCTTAAAAGCCGTTCATGGGGAGCCTCCTCCCCCCGTGCTGTGATCTCGCACTTCCCCTGGGGGACATCAGAGCCATCAGTGCCCTGCAGCAGGGAGGGGAAGGCTGGGGCAGCTCTGCAGGGATCCGGCTGGGGACCAGCCTCCCACAGAGATGCCTCCTAGATTCCTGAGGTGGAAAGTGTGCTCTGGTGGCTTTTTTCCTCCGTGGAACGGAGTCACCAGCACTCAGCTTTGGGTTCTGTGAGGCACTCAAATAGCGTTTGGGGCTGGAAGGTTTGGCTCCCTCAACTTTCCTGCTTGTGTTTTTGCTCTCCCATTTTAGTCTCTCCTCTTTGGGGCCAGGATGTATCAGGAGGAAGCAAGTGGGACTTTTGCTGGTGATTGTTGTCCCTCCACTTGCAGCTGGAGCTGGGAAATGTGCTAATCCATGCAAATATCGGTGCTGTTAGTAGGAGTTTTAGTATGTAGTAGGAGGTTTAAGAAAGAAATTTTTCTCTCTTTCACAAGAAATGGATAAATATAAAAATTTAATAAGATGAACAATTAATTCTGTAGTTTCCAACAGAAAATGGTACTCTGTAAAATGTAGTTAGTAGTTGAATTTATTGTTAACCTTAGTGGAGGCTTGCACAGGATCACTTGTGTTTGAGTGGAAATGTTTCCCTAAAATCATTGAAAATCATTCCTAAATGAAGATGTGGAAGTTTTGCCTTCTGGTGTGGTGCAGAAGGTGAGATTCTCCAGGAGATTTGTTTGACTCCACAGGGCAGAAGCCATTTGGGCCGAGTGCCCCGTCTGGGATTTCTGTGTGATCTGGGAACGTGGGAGTGCTTGTGGGAAACATCCCAAACCCAGGGATCATCCCTGCCTGGCAGACTTAGGGGGATGCTGCTCTTTTTTAGGAGTGTTCCAGATTCCTAAAAGCAGGTGTTTGTGCCTCTCCTTGCTAAGAGAGATGGGGTTTGGTGCACTTCTGCTCAATCACTTCCCTCCGCTGCCAGGGATGAATCTGTAGTAAATACAGGAGCAAATGTGTGATGTGAAAGCTCTGAGGAGGAAATCCACCGTAATTCTGAGGGCTGATAAACAAGAGATAATGTGTCAACATGTTACTTGCACACAAGTTTCAGAACTGTGTTCTAACCCTCAACTGTGCCTTCCCTGGATAGATCATTTGCATTTATTTAAAGGAAAATCAGTCATGGAAATAATACTGTTCTATTTTTAAGGCCGAAATCTAAGAGAAATATTTTAAGGTTTCAGAGTGACAACTTTGATTTGCTGTGTGAAGTTTTAGCGAGTGTTCCCAAGTCGCTGTGTCTCTCAGGACAGCTGAAGGCTTCCCGTGCCGTGTGCCGGTTCTGTGGATCCTGTTGTTAGTCATTCCCAGGGGGATAAGCAGTGCATTGAGTGATGCCATTCTACGGCTTCCATGTGCGGGTGGTGCCCAGCTGTACAGCTGAGATACCCCGAGCCTGCAGAAGGGTCCCCCCGAGGCCCTGAGGGTAACTGGGACTGACTGGGATGCCCAGGCTGAGGCTCACGGTGTCTGGTGAGATTGTGGCTGGTTCAGTGGTGGGCTCAGGCAGATGCTGGGTGTGAGCAGGTGAGTGAGGAGTGAGGAAGTAATCAGAAGAGATGGAGGGCCAGCCACAGTCACTGAAAGGGCTCTTTCTGCCCCTGGTTTTGGTTTTCTCAGTGAAATTAGATAACTGTGACCTTTTTGCTCTTTTAAAGAACCAACAGCAACACTTTGCCAAATAAGTTTTGTTACCTACAGATCTGAGATGTGTATAAAATCTGTGTTCAGTTGCATCAACCCTACGATTTGCATTTCTCTTCAATACCTGCTCAAAGCCTTGTGTTCTTCATTTTCCCAGGAAGCTTCCCTGAACCGTAATTTAGTGTTACCAGCAGCTTTCAAAGTAGGGGGGATTAGCTGCTTAGTTTGTACTGAGGTGGTTGTAACAGAATACATCAGTGTGGCAAATAGTTTGGGGGTCTTTTTTATACATTTATGGGGTGAACTGTGTGCAGCATATGGTGTGGATGGCATAACAAAATAAATCTGCTGCTCCCAGGCTCCTGTACCCACCAGACACATACAGGAGGTGGCTCCTGAGCAGGAATCCAGCTGTGTGTAAATTCTCACACTCACTGAGCTTATGACCCTCATGTTTCACTGTGGCCTTGCTGCCCAAGCTGCTCTCCAAACACAGGTCGCTGTCCTGGCAGTTTAAATTCAGCATTACACTGCTCTGTGGTTGGAGTGTGAAAAGATTCAGGAAAGGCCATGCCTAGGAATAAAGTGGGCAAGCACTTGTTCACACTGTTATCATTTGCATCTTGAAATCATGTGTATGGAAATAATCTTCCTAACTCACTGCCTTCAGTGTCTACAATGCCTTTCTCTGGCTCTCATAAAAGTGTCCGGTGTTTAAGTACCTCAGTAAATAATAAATGAAGAACTATAATTGAGTATCTTGCCAAAAATCTTTCTGTTTCTCCTGGCAGGACTTTGATGGGAGGTGGAGGTGTTCAATTCAGAGGTACCAGTGTGAGGAGGAAGTGTTTGACACAGGCCTGCCTGAGTAGCAGCAGCTCCTCCTGTAAATCACTCCAGGGGTACCTGAAGTTCCTTGGGTTACTGCAACTGGAGATGGTTGTGCCCCCAAACTATTTAAAGCTTAAAGTGCAAAATAAATCCCAGTGTTCTGTTTGGAAGCTAAAATACAGCTGCTGTATATATATCTCAGTAGGGCTATAGTGCTCTGGCTTTTTTCTTCCCTGTCCCAGTCATTGCAAGCCAAGCAGCCAGTTGGATTTGTAGGATATTTTTTCCACATATTCTTAGAGGACTCCTTCAAAGAGTTGACTTTCGTAGTGACAGATACAGGCAATGATCATCTTCGCAGCTGAAACAAAGGAGGTACTGTTCTAGCTGAAATGTGACTGGTTCTTAATTGAAGCCTGGGAGTAGATGGAGTGTTAGTAAGGCATTTGTAAACCTGTGTGTAACCTAGATGTGCTTTCTTCATCAGGATAATGATCTGTTTACTTTGCAGGTATCTTTTTTTTTAATCTTCAGTAGCGAAATGAGCAGAGTTGAGAGCTGCATGTTGGACAGTAAAGCATGCAGGGTTTTATACATGGGGAAGAAGGCAGTGGCTGGAGCAAATAGCTGAAGAGGTGGTGGTTAGATGGATGTGAGGAAGGCACAGCCTTGGGGTGAGCCTTGGGGCAGGGGATATGAGGTCTGTGCTGCTGCCAGGCTCTCAGAGTGACAGTCCTGTTTCAGAGAGTGCCTCGCAGAGGAAGGATGCAAATCTGAAGAGAAAGGATTGCTGTGACTTTGGCAGCGGTGCAGAAAATGGGAAGGAAGAGCTTATGAACATGAATTAGAGCAAGGCAACTGCACTCAGAACCAGTGGAGTGGTGAAATGAGCAAAGTGGACAAAGGAGTGTGGAAAGCTTTTTCTTTTGGGAAGGCTTAGATGAAACAATGGCCTGATCGGGGAAATGAGATGGCAGAGGGAAGGAGGCTATAAAGATACAGAAGTGTATAAAGGAAAGTTATCTGAGGTTTGTGATGATGGTGGCAGCAGCCATCAGTTTATTCAGGTGACGGAAAGCTGCAGATGTGCCGGTTGTGGGGGAAATTCTGAAATGAAATTGCTTTTGGTTCTTAATAAAAGGAAGTTACCAATTCTTGGGGAGACTAAGCCGCGGTGTTTCACCAGAGGCTCTTTAAATCTCGTTCGAGACTCAGAGATTTCTTTACCTCACGATGCAGTTACATTTTCTAACATGACTAAATTCTCCAACCTCTGCCCAGTGCTGAGCGAGTGAGGTGCAGCAGAGGAAGTTCCCTGCAGCCTGGAACATGTGCAGGGCTCCTCTGTGTGAGCGTGGCCGGGCAGCCTTCAGCTCCACAGGCTGCCTCAGAGCTCTGCCTTGGGGCCGGGAGCTCCTGGAGTAAATCCCTGCCCAGGTGTCCGTGTGGAATGAGATCCCATCTCTGCAGGCAGCTGGTGTGGGTGCAGCTGCCCTCTGAAGTGCTCTGGGGTTGCTGCTTTAAAAGCCCGTCTGCCTTTGCTGCGTGTCAGACGGTGCCGGCTGTGTCCCTCAGGATACAGAGCTTTGAGCACTGCTAAAGATTTGGGTCACTGATGAGTGTTGTGAGCAGCATCGCAGCAAAACAACCTGCCTTGTTACAAGCTGTACCCTCAGAGAGACTTGGGAACGCTCTTTGAAGGATGGATGTACCATTTCATTTCATTTCATTTCATTTCATTTCATTTCATTTCATTTCA
>NW_024580663.1:859932-940064 GCF_017639235.1 Corvus kubaryi | reverse complement strand
CATTTCATTTCATTTCATTTCATTTCATTTCATTTCATTTCATTTCATTTCATGTTTTCTAAAACACCTCTGCTGCTTGTTAAATCATCTTGCTGTGTGTCTCTTGGTGTGCTGGGTTTATTGCCATGCAGTTTAGAGGTCACTGGTGCTTTGGCATTTCCAGTTGCCCGTCCCTGGGCAGCTCGGAGTGCTCAGGGAGATTGCTGATGGCTTTCAAATGAAATGGATGTTGCAGCAAATGTGCCAATGCGAGAGGAATGATGTGTGGGAGAGAACAAGAGACTGTGCTTATGAGAGGGCTGCTCCGTGACAAGGATTTTTTTTTTTGTTGCAAGGCAGAAAATGAATTGAGGGGAAATGAGAATATTGACTGAGTTGTTTAAATTAATGCTGATGGGTAACAATCCTTTCCTTCCAGCTTTTTTCTTGGGCGACGTCTTCTTTATATGAATGCCACTGTTTATGTTGTTACATAATCTGATTTTGTGGTTTGATTTTTATGGCATCATTATTCACGGAAAATCCACTTTTTCTGGAAAATCCCTTGCTTCCCCAGTTTATTGATGTATTTATGAGCTCAGTGGTGTGACATCTGACAGCCTACTCCGTTTTCCTGTACCACTTCCACTCGTTTCCCAATATGAGTAATGCATGACTGAGAGCAGATAATGCAAAAATAACGCAATGCCATTGGTGTTTTAACAACGAAAAGCACTGGCTCTTTCTGAAAACTTAATTTGCTTCTCATGCAGGCTAAATTAACAACGGGAACGTTTGAAGGCATGTCGTTTCTTTGGTGCTTTGTTAATCCACATCCCTGCAGGACTTGCATCCTTGTACTTCCACCCCAGGAAATTAACAGTTTTGTTTAGGATCAAAGAGTAGTTCAGCTTCCTGGGCCTGTTTGTAGGATGAATACAGATGGAAATTTGTAAGATGTAGGTAGGGACCTACTTGCTAGGAATAGGGAGTGATGTGCTTTCTGGGTAAAATGGTGAAAAAAGCTTTTTGGGTCAACTTTAAGCTGTGGCAACACTACAGAATTTTGGTAGAATTTTCTTATTGACTTAGAGGAAAGAGGATAATCACTCTGTGTGTGTATGTAATTATATCTGTATTCAGTGTTGCAAGTTTGTTCTTAGTTTCATTCTATTGAGGAGTTCCTGAGTGTGGAGTTTTGGTACAGAAGTTGTGACAGTGTGCACTGTTTGCCTTTTTGAGAGGTGTGATATTGTATTTCAGCGTGGTTTGCACGATGGGGCTGTTTTCAAGTCTTCCAACCTTTGCAGTGGAGCCAATTTTTGGTTTTCAGACAAAAATGCCTCAAGCTTTTTGAAAACATATACTCAGAATTTGCAAAACTTAGTAAGTTCCAGCTTGGACTTGACAGAGAATCTTGTAGGCAATTCTCTTAGGGCAGGGGAGGACTAGCTAGGGAAACTTGTTATTCAGGCTGTCTGCAGAACACCTGTCCCTCTGGAGACAAAAATCAGACCTGTGCTGTTACACTTGCAAATAGTGTTAAGGTTTGGCTTCATGGAGAAGTGCCTCTCCTTCCAGCACCCTGCTGGCTCTGCAGTGACTTAGCAAATCGGTACATTTATATAATTTGATAGCTGGCTTCTTGCTGAGCTATAATGTACTCTGAAAATTCTGAGTCATATGCCTTGACATCTTAGCACTTTCCTTGGCAGCCTTAAAAATCATGCATTGGTCATGGTACTGGGCCTACAGCGCTGCTTTGTCCTTGAAACGCTGCCCTAGAATTGACCGGCTTTGCCAGTGGCTGAAAAGCAGGAGATCGCCCCACCATGAAGATGCTGCTTTCTTTGGGGAGCTGTGGGCAGTGAGGGACAGTCCTGTCCTCATGGAGATGGTTTCTTGGCAGAGCTGGGGACAGTGGCAGTTTCTCCACCCTTCTGTGAGTTGCTGGAGCTTGAGACTTGGGGCACAGCAGTGGAGGCTGAGGTTCAGCTCTCTGGAGGGGCTGGAGAGCAGAGGAGAGAGAGGGTGAGAGGTGGTGGTGGCGTGTTCCTCTGGGGATGTTGTAGCATTTTGCTCTTACTGCTGGCAGGGGAAGTTCTGCAGGCCATGGCCCAAACTTTTTGAAGATCTTGGTGGAAGTTGGATGTTTTGGTCTCTGTAGGCTGAGCTTTCTGTTGCACGTGTAGCGTGAGTTTTCTGCAGACCCCATCTTCTCTGAGGTGTCACTGTTCCAGCTGCTTTAAATTAGTCACACTCACTGTGCTGCTGACAGGACTGGCTTGGAGGCCTTTTATCTCCCTGCTTAGCAAGAGGTGACTGTTTCTTGTCTCAGGAGTACAGTGTCTTACACTCTTCTGGTTCTAGAGTGTTTTCCAGAGACACAGCAGTACTGAAAATGTACTGAATTCAGTGCTGTTGTTCAGATCAGGAGTGTCTTGACAACTCCATCTTTGTGCTGCAGACATGTAAGGCAAATGAGCCTGGAAAAAGGGAAATAATCAGTGTAATAAAATGCTTTAGTGGATGTTTATGGCAGACTAGGAGAACTGCATTGAGTTCTGTTGTGCAAACCTGTGTTCCTGGAGCAGGCCTGCGAGGTGTGAGCTGGTGGTTGAAGCTTTAGGACTTGCTTTGTTATTTGCTTTGTAGCTTTTTCTCATCTTCCTTAATCTTGGCAAGGTGAGCTGTACCCCAAAACACTTGTTTGGGTGACCCAGGGTAGGGGAAGGAGCAATTTCTTGTCTGTAAATGCGTTTCTCTGTCTTAGATCCACCAATCCGACGACCCCACTAACGTAGTTGGTCCTGGGCTGGGCAGGTGCCTGGGCTGCCTTGTCTCTAACAGCATTAGCAGTAATTGGGATTTCGTTCAAGAAAGAAGTAGATACACCAAGCTGAAGATGATTGGCTGCTCTCTTTTAACAGACAAGTCTGAGAAGGAAAACCCATTCGAATCCCCTTTCATTCTGGATTGGTGGATCTGAAGCCCAGAAACAAAGTTTCAGGTAAGAAGTCACCCTGTACTATGTCTTGCTGCTTCTGCTTAGATGAGTTTGTCCGCACATTCAGTCTCTTGCTTTAACTGCTTCATGTCCCCCAAGTGTGAGGGCACAGGGAATCAGCTGCTGAGCTTACAGTCAGACAGGGCATGGCCAGGAAATACAGGAGCTGTACTGGAGAGAATTGCCGGTCTGCTGTGAAACACAGGCCTGGGAACACGAGGGGAACTGGTGTGTGCAGGAATGGGCACGGAGCCACTGGCTGCCACATCCTGCTTGTGGAAGCAGAGAGCAGCCTTGCCAGTGACTGCCTTGGGCTCTCCATGGAGTTCAGGGAGGTCACAGCCCTGAGTTCTGTCCCTGTCCTCTGATGGGTCCATCAGAACTGGAGAGAACTTCTCTGGCTGTTCCTAGGACAAATTCCTGTAGCTTTTCCTGCTGAAATGCCATTTGAAAGTCTGTTGTGGGCAGCACTTGGAGTCAGCGTCTTAAATCCTTCCTGAGATGTCAGTGTGAAGGTCTGGCTGCAGCTGTTTTGGGACAGGTGTAGGGCGGGGCTGGCAGGAGGAGCCTCACAGTGATAATAGGTTTATTTCAGAGTAGGGGAGAGTGGTTGTACTTTGAGTCACAATCATCTGAGGTTTGGGAAGCCTGCGAAAGGCTACAACAGGTCATCTTGGAGATGGGTTTGGAAGGTGTTTGTGTGCCTCAGGAAGGCAAGCTGGGTCCCTGGCTGGCAGAAAAATAAAGTTATGTAAGTTCAGTATCGTATCTGGTGTGAATGGGAGAGCTGCACCTCCCAGTGCCCAGCTTTACTGTAAGTTGGTGCCAATGTACCTGGATTCCTTTGGACAGTAACAGCAGTAATGCTAAGCCTTTGTGTGTTCTCCTTTGTAGGCAGTTACAGTAGTGAATGGTGAGGCCTCAGTATTTACCCTCCTGTAGCAGAAACTCCTGTAGGTGCTGTTGATCTCATGCATTGTTTTAGTTCTGCGTTTGTTTTGCTGGTGTGGTATTTTGTGCCGAAGTTACATTTGAATTCAATCGATAAGTAATTTATAATGAATTACTTGTGCAAAGGGTGCTGTTGTTTCCTGGTTTGATTTTTCAAGTAGTTGAGTTTTATTTGGTTAGGGTGGAGAAATCTGTTTTAGTGTAACTCTTTAAAAGAAACCAGAGGGAGAATCTAAGGGAAATACTTATTAACCTTAGACTGACACATTTCTTGCATTCTCATCTAGTATCAAATTGAATTTGTTCCACACACCCATCAGACTCACTTTGGAGTTAAAACTGTAAAATAACATCTTTCTGTGGAATATTTGCTGTTCAGGGTGTGCCTTCTTCTAAAATGAGAGAACAGGGAGGCAGAAGTGAACTTGGCTTCTTTAGTGATGAAAACTGAAAAGAGGAAATAATTTAAAATACACTGAGCAGGGAAAAAAAGGGGAAGCATAAATGAGTGCCCCTGCTGATCAAGATCCTCAATGCTATTTAATATTGCTTAACTTTTGGAAACATGCACCAGCCCTACAAAGGCTGCAGTGGAGCTGAGCAGGTTGGAGGCTTTGCTCTTGCCCGTGTTTTGAATGTTACATTTCAGAAAGTACAATGTGAGGCAGCTCTCAGAGCTGTGGCAGTGTTCCTCTGCATCCCCTGCCTGTGCATCCCCTGCCTGGGAATCCATGGTTTGTTCCTGGCAGCCCAGGCTCCACAGGCATCAGAAGTTGTCAAGTGCTTGTACCCTGCCTTGGCCATAGTAGGATTTACTGTTAGCTGTGTTAGGCCTCACCCTTAAAAACTTAATACAGAGGAGTCTGAGACAGCTTTTAACATGTTAGACAAGTTTCAGCCACATTTTTCTACGTGTTTGACTCCCTGCAAGTTTCTCCTGTGTGATTGGCAATGCTGGGTCTGTGTTTCCCAGTCAGGATGTGCCCTGAGCTGCTGGCTGGAGATGTCTGTAAACCCCTGTCCTGCTGCAGGAGAGCAGAAGAAAGTGTTTGCTTTAGAAATGGCCTTTTCAGTGTAACACAGGGGATGTTAGTGCAGAAAGGTGTATCACACTTAACTGTGGCAGTTGGGGTGAATGTACTTGAAGGAAGCAAGGGCTAATCTAAATGCTGTGTATTTTGGAAAATTTAGGTTATTTCAGTTAATGTTCAGAGTGACTTAGGCAAACATCTGAGGATTTTCTTCCCAGTCCTTTGTATCTTCCTGAAAACGAGGTGCTGCATCTCATGAGTCTTATCCTGATGAATAAATTATAATGGAGTAAGATGGTTATTCTGTTCAAAGAAAGCATTTAATCTTCTCTCCACTGAACCCATATTCCTTTTGTAGCATTGAGTGTGTGTAGCAAACACACACTTTGATCTTCAGGAGCAGAGTGGGACAGCGTTATCCATCAGCCTCCTGTGAATTCAGTGTCCTATCTAGAGCATCGCTGTGGTAATGAGGAGAATTTCTCTGATCAATTCTTTTCCCTTGTCTTGCTTTAAATTTCCCGATTCCTCACTTAGTGTTTTTCCCCAAATGCAAGAACTTAATGCAGGTCTTGAATGGCTGTTGGAGGGTTGTTCCATTGAGCAGTCTTTATTGTGAATGGCCATCATTTGGCTAAATTGATTTTCCTAATGGCACTGTGACTCAGCTATTGGTCCTGTATTTTTAGAATGATCTGATGGCAGTAAAAGAATAATCAAAAAATTTTCACAAGTTAAATGTTTGCCACTCTGTGGATATTTATTTTTGAGAAATTCACTTTTGCATTTGTAGTTCATAGAAGGACAGAAATAAGTGCAAGAGTAAATTACATCTAAAACAACTTTGTTGACCTGGGAGTACAGTTCTGCTAAAGCTGAAGCAGATTGCTGGAATGCACAAGTAAAACTCCACGGAGTGTGGAAATCTGTTGTGTGGATGGTACTCCAACAGCCTTCCAAGTCACCCAGGCCCAGTGAGGTTGCATTTGGCCATGGAAAAGGCGGTGATGTGATGGCACCAATTCCAACAGACTTGTGTGGAGCATGTGAGCACAGGGCACCTCCCAGGGCACAGCCTGGCTGTGGAATGGCAGTAGGAGGAGTCCAGAGTGCTTCTGTTGGTCAGACAGTTGTGTCTGTGCCTCCAGAGCTGTGCAGTGTTGTACCACAGGTGCAGGGACTGTCCCCTGCCAGCCGGGCTGTCCCTGGGGAACTTGTGTCACTGCTCCCTGCATGTCCCACAGAGTGTTCACACACAGACACTTGGATGTTCTGCTTTCCCACCTGTGCACACACTCGGGGCACTCACTCCCAGCCCAGGGATCCACCCCTGCCCTGCTTGGCACTGTTTGAGTAAAGCCCTTACGGGAAAAAGCACCAGGTAAGATCTGGAGGAAATCCCAGTCTGCAAACTGGGAGGGAGTTTGAGTTGGCTGCTGTTCCTGCCGAGTGTAAAATAACACTGAAGGCCTTGAAACAGTGTTACTGCTCATATTTTTTATGTCTTATTGTGGTTAATGCTGATTTTTGAGGAGATCTAAGTTTGACGTTGAGTTGGAGGTGGGAGCATAAGGCTTTCCCAGACTGTCAGACTGCCCTCGAATCCAAGTTGGCTTTTCAGAGCACCCCTTGGGCTGCATTAAACTGAGTCCCCAGCCATGGGAGGAGTTTAAGTAGCACCACTTACCCATAAAATCATCAATATTAAGTGATGATGGAAATAAAGAAATACCAGTTGTGTTGGTCCAGGCCTAAATCGATGTAAACTAACCAGGAAATCACCAATGTTAAGTAGCATGTGAGTTTCTTATAGTTAAAAACCTGAAAAAATTCACAGTGAAGGTTAAAGTTCTTTGGTTGTACCTTTTTTGCCAGTTGAAATATCTGTTTATAGCCTCATGGACATCCAGAGCATGAACTAACCTTACGGAGGAGCTTCCAGCTTTGCTGTCACAAGAAAGCTGGAAAAAGTATTTAGAATTTATAAACTTGAATGATTTTTTAGGTTTTAATGTTCAAGTTAGTTTTGTAATAAACTGCATAAGAAAAAAGGTGTTGCAGGAGGAGTGAATTAATATAATTAGCCATGCTCCTTGGAAAAAAATTGAGTGAATTAGCTCTTTCATTTATTTTACTCTACTTTCCTTTGAAATTCTAAAGAGCCTCTCCTTGCCAGTCTTTTTTGGACTCTGTCTAGAAACTGATTTTCAAAAACAAGGATATTTTTGCCTTACGACCAGAATTTCCCAAGCTGTAAACACACCAATAAATTTGGATTCCTTAAGTTATCTTGTATAAATAAAATGAAAGCGGTGAAAAATTCCGAGGTCATAATTTTAATATTTTATAAAACTTGCAGCATAAATCTGGGTTATGTAAACGTTGTCATTCTTGATTATGACACTGCAATATTGCCATGCCTGGCTTGCAGAGTGTTCTAATTCCATCAGGAATACAGGCTATAGGCATTTTTTGAGCAGTTTAATGGGCTTTAGAGGATAAACGGGTGATGGTTTTTCTAAGGGATAGAGAAGTGTGAGGATTTCTGTGTGACAGTATCAGATGTGCTGAGAGAAACCATTTCTGGGAATTTTGCACTGCTTTAACCAGACTGTGCTGTAACCTGGGAGAAGTCCAGAGTGAAGGAAAACTTTGGATGGTTCAGGGCCTGAGAGAGTGTTTTTAATACCTCCATCCTAAAAGTTCCCACCTACAAAGTTGGTTTATTGGATGCACACTGCTGTGTGCTTTGCTATTAACATAAGAAGTCCTTTACATCTAAGCCTTAAAGACATTGAAGCATCTTCCCTTGTTACTGGGGATTTACAGGTTTCACTGGGAATGCAGCGTTTTGTATAGGCTGCTTAAATTTGAGATTTAAGATTGAAACCTAAAGCTTGAGATGCAATTCCTGGGGTAGACCACCAAAGCAGCTCTTTGTGTATGGAATTAACATCAGTAATCTAATAATAAAATTAGAGTACGACTCTTTCCAAGCACAAAGCATTGAAGAGATCAGAATAAGGGTTTCTGTGTCTGTTCCCTCCTTGCCCTGGAGCTCAGAGCCCCTCTCAGCTCTGCAAACTGGGCCTCCAGGTGATCCACAGCCCTCAGAATGTGAGGCAGTTAAAGCTCTGCATTACTAGTTAACCTTATTCCTTAAAATCTGAGTTTCAGTTGGCTTTCCCTTAACCTGTGCAGTTCTGTTCTCTGTGTTCTCATTTAATTCTGTGCCTGTTGGCCACTGGCGTTTTCCCCTTCCCAGACTAGTGCTGCATCTCCCTGGGCTGCTGGCGAAAGCAGGGCCAGTGCAAAGTGAAGGCCTGAGCTGAGGCTCCTGCTATGCTAAGTGGAGTCTTTGGAAACCTGTTAAGCTTTTATTCATGGCAGGGTCAAGCAATAACATGTCAGGGAAGCACACAAATATTTGCACGTTCCTGTTTTGGTGTGAAGTGGGATGCAGTATTGAATTTGTAGTGTTGTGCAATATCAGTGCTGCAGCTGAGTGTCCAGGGAGTTTTATAAACCCTTTCATGCAGGGTTTCGTAATATTGTGAAAAGGTTTTTGTGTGGCTTAACTAACCTTGGCATGGAAATGGCCTCGGTGTCTAATGCATTTTGAATAAAATTTTTAAAAAATGTTTTCAAGTTACCCATTTTTCTCTTAAGTGCTTAAAATTCAGTTTATTTAGCTAGAGTAGTTCCTAAAATGCCCACACATAATAACCTCGAAACCAGTGATTTTTAGCTTACAATTTGTGGACACCTGTAGATTCATTATAAACATTGTACTCAGCTTTGTACACCTGAGCTGAACATCTCAGGAGAGGAGTTTGCTGTGCTTTTTGTCAATGACTTTTATTAAGTCATGTGAGCAAAGTGACTTTTTTTTACCAGGCCTAAATATTTAAAAATGTGTTTGGGCTTTAATCAACACCTGAAGCAATACCTTGAATTTTGATGGTTCAGTGTTGCAGACACCCCATGCAGATATTGTCCTAAATAGGAGTAAAGAATGAAACAGATTGGAAAAGAAGTTTCTTGAATCATACACTCTTGTTTTGAAAAACAGACCTGTAAAAAGTGTGTATCTTCAGTCAGTGGGTTTTAACAGTACATCCCATCTTTTTTGAAAATATGAAAACCTCTTTTTTTTTTTTTTTTTTTTTTGGTGCCTTGCTGAAGTTAATGTAGTTCCCCTGTTGTCACTGGTTGACTTGTCTTAGAAGAGTCTTGGGAACTAAATTTCAAGTGTTAGTATGAGGACCTGTCAAAGTAAATTACTGAAAAGGAGTTGCAGATATACTGGATTAATTACTTTATAGCTAAATCCCATTTCTCTAAACTTGAAATAAACTTTAAAAAACTTCTAATAATTGAAAACTATGGTTTTATTTTGCTATTAAAGAAAGAACAATACAATAAAAAACATAAATATGACTATTTTTACCCCGTCTGTAAGATATATGCTCCCACTCTTCCCATGCCAAGTGCATAGCACAGGACATCCCTATGGAATCAGCACCTTCCTGCTGGGTAAGAGAGGAAATTTCAATGCGTTTTGATGCTGCTAGGGGCATTCTTGTGCTGGTTTTCCTTTAATTTCTCTCCTTAGCATGGAGAGGAAAAGATTGTTTTATTCGTAAGATATGAAACCAAAAAAAGAGTTTTTATCCCCTTCAGGTGCTCTGGGCTCTCTCCCCCTCCTTGATCCTGGCACAAACTGCTTTCTGTGAGGCTTCACCTCTGGTTATTCCACTTTCAGCTTTGACCTGTGTGGGGCTTTTCTTTTAAAATTTTGATGTTTGTTGTAACTAAATTGGAACCTTGTGTGGAAAATAGTGAAAGCTCAGTCTGTGCCAATTATTGGAGCTGGGTTTATGCACTGCTTCATGCTGAGGAATTGAATCCTTTCCCCTAGCCTTATCTGGTATATGTACTACTCTGTCCTTAAAAGGAACTGGGAAATAGTATTGGGGAGCTACAAAAGTTTTGGAGAGTCTGTCTGCATCAAATTTCTTCAGCTTCAGAAAAGAAACAAAAGGGATCTCCAGACTTTTCCTAGCTTCTTGTGTCAGCAATGGGGAATTTGGTAGTTAAGCTTGGGAGGCAGGTTGAGTAACAAATGTAGCCAGGGGATAATTTGTCTTTAGGATATCTTCAACTATAATTTCAGCATGTCCCCCCAGTTTATTAGGATACCTTGACTATGACTAAGCAGAACTTGGTCATGCAGTTTGAACTTAGCTAAGTGTGGTTCCTCTCTAAAACATGCTCCCATTGTCAGGTTGTGTGTCCCAGTGCAGACTGGGACCTCACATTTAACACCAGCTTTGCCGTGGGAATGAAGAACCACAATTTGTTTGAGAAAGCTGAGGGAGTGGGGAGTACCAAACCTTAATTCCCAAAGCTCCTCCAGGTGGATCCTAAAGCCTTGCCACCCCAATGGCACCTCCTGGTCTCCTGTGTAGGGGACAGCTGGGCAGGGATTTTGGCCAGGCCTGTTTGCTGGGTGAGGCCTCTGCCTCAGAACGTCTGCCGTGGGCAGCAGTGTGTGGGTGAACTAAAACTCTCCTGCTGCTGGGAGTAAGTTAAAATGTTCAGCTGGCACTAAAGCCACGAGGTTACAGATATGGGGAAAAGGAGCTCAGGCCAGAGGGATGGCTTGTCCTTGTTTGCTGCGCAGGCTCTTCAGTGGTTATTTTACCCTTGGCCGCTAACATGTGATGAATGTAGAAGTAACATAGATAAGTACCCACGATAACATACTAATGAGTTGCCTGCCTTGAGTGATTTGTTGTGGCATCTAACTGCTTCTTCTCTTCCTTCCTTTTTGTCACCCTGCAGTGTTCTGTGCCAAGGTCTTTGTGGCTAGGCTGCTCCAACCTGGTAGAGAGCATGTGCGCACTGAGATGCCTGCAGAGCATGCCCAGTGTCAGATGTCTCCAGGTGCCTTTCTTCTTTCTTGTTGTAAATGTTATGCTGTTGAACTTGTGTTAAACTCTCAGGACTCTGTTTAATCAAATTGTTAAGTCTGCTAAATGTTTTTTTGTGCATCCTTTTCTGAAATCTTCTACTTAACTGCATTGTAGGAGTGACTCTTTAAGGGCTTTCTGTGCAGTAGGGCTGGGGGTTGAGCTGTTGTGTTTTATTGCCTGTTTACTGAAGTTGTGATACCAGTAGCATAGTTCTGCATGTTGCCTGCTACGTTTTGCTTTCTCGTTTAACTTAAAAAATAACATAATGAGCTTTGCCATTTCTCTTAAATTTGCAATGAACTGACCAGCCTGTGATATTTGTGTGATTTAATTTAGAAAGGATAAGCTTTTTATTTGCTCCTGAGCGTGGTACTGGGTGTAGCCTTACCGCACGTGTTTTAATGCAGAATAGTGAGCATGGAGTCCTGGGGTCTTTGGGTTGCCCTGTTAACTCAGTTTTTTAACTGTTAAGAAGTGAAGAACAAGGGATGGGGGGGGGGGGGGGGGTGTTGCTCTGCATAGAAAACCACTAAATCCTAAGTTCTCTGTTGTTTTTCTTCTAGTAAGCTGTTGGAGCTGAGCCTGCATAATTTATAGATGGGGAATTGCTGCTTCACTGGTTTGAGAGGGATTGAAAATGATGAAAAGGGAGCTTCTGGGACCAGTTAACAATTTTGAACTCCCAGGGTATTTACCTTGGAGGGAAAATGCTGGACATGTGTAGTAACTGTGTGGCACTTCCTGAAATGTTTCTGAATGTAACATTTTTTAGCAGAACACAAGGATTATTTAACATTAGTCTGTTTTGTAACATAAGAGCATTATTCAGTGATTCAGTCTTTCATGTGTATGAGTACTTAAAAAAAATTGCTTTTTTGTCAATGAAAATGAACAACTGAGTTTTGTGTGTCACTCCATTTGAGGTCAGCCACTGGACAACATCAGTGTCTTACCTTAGAGAGTAACCAGTTATTTCAAAACATCTCTCACCTGCAAAATGTGGCCACTTGAAATCCAGCAAATCTGAATTTCAGAACCAGAAATTCCTTCAAAATTTCTGTTAAAATACAAATCTGTTTTTCCATTTGAATGCTTTGTTTCCAGGTTTGAAATACTATTCGAAGAAAGGACAAAAACTCATGTCCAAGACAAACTCATAGATGGATAATTCAGTTTTATAGAAATGAACAGTCTAATGGCCAAATAATGCTTACAGAACATGCCTACAGTCATGTCAGGGTGGAGTCCCAGAGGTTTGGTGTCTGTCTTGGGAATATTTGCAAGCTCCTTCTAATGTGAGATCTCCCTGCTCCCTTTCCTGGTCCTCAGCATTGACCCTCTCACTGGAAAAAAACCTTTATTTCAGTGGGAATTCTGAATTTCCTTTTCTCCCAGGATCTGTTCTGTCAATGGCCAAAGAGCATCTCAGAAGATGTTAGCGAGTGGTTGTGGTTGGTTTTAAGGTGGCTGGTGATGTTGGGAATGTGGTAGGAAGGGCCAGGGTGGTTTCGAGGCTGCTTCCCCAGCCCTGCTGAGGGTGAGCAGTGGCTGTGGCACAGCTGCTCCTGGGGCTGTTCTGTGCAGAGCCAGGGCTGCCATCCCACCTTGAGAACTATTTCAAGCCAGGAGCAGTTGTGCTGTCACTGATGTATTTTGTGTGGTTGGGATAGATCTTGCTTTCCTGGAGCGCAGCCTTGGGCAGGGCTGGCTACTGGACCTCCCCAGTGGTTTCCAAAAAGCCTCTTCAGGCCAGGGAGCTCCTTAGCAAGTTCAGGCCCTGCAGGGCAAATTCCTGGTTTGGGAATTGCCCAGACTCCTTAGTGTTAGATCTGAGAACTTGGATTATCCCCGATTTCTTACAAATCAACTCCACTAGGTGCATAAACTGTGAATTGAACAGGGGAGAGCTCAGCCCAGGCTGGGATTTGGTTAATTGGTGCAGAGTATGTTGTATTACAAACTTCTGTTGGTAATACTGATGACAGGATAAAGTACAAACTAGTTTGTTCATCAGTGTGCTGCTTTATAGATGAGATTTGGGGGAACCTGTTGCCACACAGTTATGGTGTCATATAGTTAAAATGCAGGGCCAAGGCAGCTCTCGTGTAAGAATGTGACACTTGGAAAAATTTCTCAGACCTGTTTTGTTTTCAGGAATTGTTACAGCTCCGTCAGCTTTCATGAGAGCCCCACTGAAGTACCAGTTAATTTCTGTAAGGCTTTTCTGCTCCGTGTGCTGGTGGGAATTTCACAATCTCAGAACATCTGTAGCCCTATAATAGTAGCACTTAGGTTAACAAATTATGAAGTACATCCCTGCAAAGGCAAGCACAGTGTTCAGGCAGGTGGAGTTGCTTTGAGGCTGTGGGAGCTCAGGGTGTGGAAGGAAACAGTGCTGAGTGTCCAGCCTGTTGCACTTCAGGAGTGACTGAGGAGGATTCCACCAGGCCTTGGCTCTCTGGTGTTGCTGGGCTTGTGCTTTGCTGCTGGTGCACCCTCCTGATGGATTGTCCAGGGAACAAGAGGGAGGAATGTCCTGAGCAGGAGAGACCTGGGACACCTGTGCTCCAGGGGACAGCACTCTCAGGGACAGGGTGGGATTGCTGGGGTGTTTGCAGGGCCAGGGGTTGGACTTTGATCATCCTTGTGGGTCCCTTCCAGCTCAGGACATTCTATGGTTCTATGAAATATTGTGCCAAAATAAAAGCTTTTTCTTTTTATTAAGGTTTGATTGTTTTTGTAGAGCTGCAACCAGAAGAGGCTTTGAGACTTTTGGAAGTGTCTGTGAAGGATTATTTTTTTAAAAAAGTTCTCCTTTTGGGTGTGTGACTCAGTGATGCCTGAAGGGGAACTTGGAAGCAAAAGTGGCACCAGCTGCTTTCCCCATTTATTATTTCTGGCACTGTGACTTGCCCTTCATTGTTTCCTGAGCTCAAAGCCCACAGAGAAATCAGGTGGGGCAGACACCAGGAGCTCTTGGTTCTGTAGCACACATGTGGTTAGGGTGAAATGGTTAAAAGGAAGTGCAGGGGGGGAAATTCAGAAGCTCTTGGGTGATTCACAGAAGTTACCTGGGAGTTGTATCTGTTGTGTGTGGTGTGTGTAGAGTAACCAGTGAACAGGCCAGAGAGAGGGAAGAGCAGTCTTCAGTGTGGAGCCTTGGACAATCTCTTCAGGAAGCTCTTACTCAGTCCTGGGGCTTTTTCAAACCTTTAGGCTTCAGCAGTCACCTGCCATCCACCTAAAGGAAGAAAGCTCTGCCTTTCTGTGATGTTGTTAACAATCATCAAACCTAACAAGGCTGTTTAAAATCAAGCTGTAGCATTTCAGCTACCATGGATGGGGAGGTGTTCCCGTTCTCAGTGTGGGTGTGTATTCTGTGCTTTTCCTCATGCAGTACAATTCCTTCATAGTGCCTGCAGTTTACTGGAGAAGTATTTGCTTTCTCCTTTCTGTGAGCTGTTGGTGAATGCAGAAGAGAGACAACTAATTTATTAAAAAATACTTATTCCTATTTGTGGTACTTGTGGTTTGCTCTCATCTACTCTGGCTTTTGGTTTAATTGATATTATTAGGAAATAAAGTCCCTGACACTTAACACTTGTTTCTGTTGCATGGAGAAGCACATACTAAATGCCAGTTCATAATACTTGAAACTGCTACAAGGCCTTAGTTTTAACTGCTTAATTATCTTTAATGATGTTTTTGTACATGAATGCACTGGTATCTAATAGCTCCTGTTTTCATTTGCTTTGATACGGATTTCTCTGCAAGATTAAAACCAAAACTCTTGTTTAGGTCTTTAGAGAAACTGGTTCTGTTACCAGTTAAGTGATGCAACCCTGTGGATACAGCACCTTCCATGGCCTCATCCTTGGAGCACTGCAGGGTTTTGAGTGTGTTTTGTGGTGCTGATTTGGGAAGTGGCTCCAGCAGGGCTGCCAGGCAGAGACACGTCCAGGATTCTGGGCTCTGTGAGTAAACATCTCCAGTGTGGAGTGAACACTGCTCATTAAGCAGCAGAAGATAAGAGCCCAGGCATCACTTTGAATTATTGCATAATGTAGGAGGTGATGAAATAAGTCTTGGGAAATGAATTATTAGAGAGATGTAATGAAATTAACCCAGTAACCAAATACTGCCCCACCAAGTTTCTTCCCTGTCTTCAGTTACACTTTTCTTTCACTTCTTTTTTAAAAGAATAATTTTATCCCTCTTCTAAAACTCTGCTTAGGTTTCCTCATGCTTATTTACGTCCTCCCAAGGTCTTTGGGGTTATTAGAAAAAGTTTTTTCCTACACCTTTCCATCTATTCTTAAAGTTTTCAGCTTAATTGCATATAGTGCCCTGCTCCTCTTTCCCTTTGTGTTCGCACATGGCGTGTGTGGCCTGGAAGCTTTACCAGTGTTCACTGACTGCAGGAACAAGAAATGTCTCACTTCCTGAGCTGCCGGTGGGAGATGTCAGCTCCCTCCTGTGTTCCTCCACAGGCCAGATCTTAAAACTCATGCAGTGGCTTTTTCAGACTTGAGTCTCCCCTGACTCCTCCCAGCCTGTTCTCCCAGTACTCCAGAGGCTGGGGATAGCACCCTTGGCTTTACCTGTCCTTTGTACTTGGCTCCTGCCCAGCGGGATGTCCGGCTCTGTAGGCACTCCTGGATCTGCATTTTCCTTTTCATGGAGTCCCCATCCCTGGAGGTGGCACTCAGTGCTCTGGGCTGGTGACACGGTGGGCATTGGGCACAGGCTGGACTTGATGGTCTGGGAGGACTTTTTCAGCCTTACTGACCCTGTGATTCTCACAGCACATGTCCTGGAGGTGGACAAGCAGTAGGAATGTGACATTGACTTGGTTCTTGCTGCTGTCATTCCTGCTTATGGTTGACAGGAGTCTATCAATTGATCCTCCATAAGTGGAAGCTGTCTTCACAAAAATGGGGCTCTTAAAATCCATTTCAGTTGGGCAATTTGTAATTTATTACTGTTCTGGAGAACCTATTTGCCAGTGGCAGGTGGAGTTCTGGAGCATCAGGGTGTAGATGTTTATTCCCTGCTCCAGCACTCACTGCAAAGGCAGTTATTTGTTAGCAGAAGGGAATCTCGGTGCTATCACAGCTGAGCTGGGGCACAAGGAGTCCCCGAAGGGTTTGGGTTGGAAGGACCTTAAAGCCCATCTCGTTCCACCCCCTGCCATGGGCAGGGACACCTCCCACTGTCCCAGGCTGCTCCAAGCCCCAATGTCCAAGCTGGCCTGGAACACTTGCAGGGATCCAGGGGCAGCCACAGCGTCTCTGGGCACCCTGTGCCAGGGCCTGCCCACCCTAACAGGGAAGAATTTGTTCCGTGTATCTAACATGAATTTCCCTTCTTTCAGTTTAAACACAGAAGTTTCCAGAAGGAAGTGTATCTTTCTATTTATTGATGTTACAATTTAGCCTTAACTTGCTTAAGCTTCTGTTTGTTTTTCTTTACTAATTTTGAGCTGCTGTTGATGTTTCTATTCTGATACCAGAAGGAAGCACAACAACAGAAAGTGTAGTTGGAAAAACTTGTAGTTGAAAGCTAAGAACTGAACATGAAAACTTCTTCATCCTCTTTCCCCAGTACAAATTCAGGCACAGACACGATGCAGTTTTCTTGGAACGACAGCGAGTGCCAGAGATGGGCTCTGCTCAAACCTTCTCCTCTAGAGCATGAAATCACAAATGGGAAATGATGAGTGGCCTGTCGCTCTGGAGCCTGCATCCCTTTGGAAATGTTATTCTCTGCAGCTGTTAAAATGAGTTGTCATAACCAGACAACTGCCTTGCTGCTTCTGTTAGGTCTGAAGTCATTTACAAATACCTCTTTGACATGTTTTCTGGGATTTTGCCTCAAAACAGTGGAACTGTTACCATTGCTTTTTGGAAACAGTCCAAGAGATCCATTAAAAAGAAATACAGATTTGATTCCATTTCTTTAAAGGAACAGAATGTTCTCTCCAATATCTGAAATATTTGTGCTTGTCCCTGTGTTTAAACAGACTTTTCAGAGACGGAGCTTTCAGACCGAGGCCAGCAGTGTAGAAGCAATTAAAGCTACCCGTGGTAGGTCTGGGGGCAGTGTGGGCAGGGGAATGGCCTGGATTCCCCAGTCCCTAAATCCAAGGTAAAAATGGCCAATTTTCCCTCTGGTAATCGGCAGCAGTGCTTTCCAGTGTTGTTCCTTCTGGCTGGAGTCTCCTCTCAGTGAAAAGTAATATCAGTTTGGGGTTTGTTTTCAGCAGTTCCTTGTAATAACTTTTTTTTTTTTAGTTCTCAGTGTGGGTGTTACAGCTTTTGAGGCCTGATCCGACAGCTCAGTTTTTGGTAGTTGCACACACTGCAGCTATTTTGCAAAGGGTAGCATTGCATTTTATTCCCCGCGGTGTTCCTGTGCTTGGCCATCCTGGTCATCCCCACCATACCCCAGCCTATTTTCTTTGGAGTGCCCAGACTGGGGTGAGCACTCTGGATGCAGTCTGGGAGGCCCTTACAGTCACAGCAGCTTCTTGTGGTGCTCCCTGATGGTGTGGCTTGGTGCTGGATCCAGGCTCCTGGAGGATGGGGAAATGTGAAATGCAGGGATTGCTTTTGTGAAGCATGATGTATTCTCTGAAGGGAGGGGTTCTGATAAGCACTCCTCTGTTGTCCTTTGTGTATCTGAGTGCTTCTGGCTTTATGACTTTAATTATTAACTGAGCCTGTTCATTCTTAGGGGCAGGAAGAGACTTTCTCTGTATTGGGTCAGTTCCTAGTGTTTGTTTGGAAGTGGAAGTGAGTGGTTACTCACTGGAGCAAATCCCAGGACTGAGCTCTGAGTCGGAGCTCTGCTCTTTACTTTCCTCAGCTGAGGAGCAGAAATGTGTCCCTGATGTGTGAGAACCAGCAAATGGGGTAAATATCTGTGAGTTTTGGTTCCTCATTTGCCTGGCACATGATGTACATCTGTCACTTGTAGCTGGCTGTAGCTTGTGCTGAGGATTCCAGCTGTATTCCCTGTGGTCAGCAAAAGGGGGGAGCAGCCTGTGAAACCATGTGGCAGGCTGGGGTCTCCTGTGGTGGCCACCCCTGGCTGGCACCATTTGGGCGCTGCCAACCACTGACCTTTCTGCTTGTGGGGAAAGGGTTTTGCTGCTACAAACAACTTGATACACACGAGTGCTTATTTTGGACTTTGTTGTTTTCAGTGGTTTTTGGAGAGCACTGAAGGTCATACACTTCATCCTCAGGCTGCCAAGTGTGCTTGAACAGAAGAGTGGCCCTTTTCAGAAGCCTGATCCTCTTGGTGGGCAGTTCTCTCATCTTGGTCTTCTCTTCAGAAGTTGTCAGTATTCAGCAGTTAGTAATTGACTTAATCACTGATCTTTATGAGCGAGATGAGGAGGAAGTGGTGATATGAGTTCCTCTTGGATATGCCACTAAGCTGCTGCTGCAGGAGGGACTTGAGAACACAGAAAAAGTCATGGGAGCTTAGAGATCCAGTCCTTTCTCCTTTGGGTGCCTTGCTGGCCTGCCTTTTGCTAGTGTTTCTCGCCTGTTCCATGCAGAGATCCCAATCTATGCTCTCCACACTGGGAAGGATATGTCCCTGTGGAGGCAGGTTCTCCATGGTGAATTCATGGATCACCACGAGGTACTGCACCTTGCCTCAGCAAATGCGGTGCCCGTTGCTCAGAGCTGCAACAGTGAGTGTAATGTCAGACATAGATTGTGTCCCTCAGAAAGCTTAACACAGTCCCACTAAGCCTGAGAGATTTCACAAGTGGTGGGCAGGAGCTGTTATTCCTGATGGCTCTTCTGAAGCATCTGCAGAAGGGATGGTGTTAGCCTCAGCCTCGTGTTGATGCTTTCTCAGCCTTCTTTGGAGAGAGGATTTTTTCTCTGTCTGATCCTGTTACGGTGAAAAGAAATGTGTTAGGAAACGTGCCTTGCTCCCTGCCTGCCTTCTGGCAGTGCCATGCTCATGCTGGCAGGGATGGAGGAGGGAAATCTGACTGAGGAGAGGAGGAGCTGCAAAGGCAGTCTGTTCTGGGTGTATGTGACACAGTCCTCTTCCTTGCAGGTGTTGTCTCTTTCCCATAGAGGAATTTTCTAGGAAACAGAAATCTATAATCAAGTATTTCCCACCAAGGTTGAAACTCCATTTGTGCAGTGTCTTTGCGCTGCAGGCTCCTCATCAGACCCCCCTGGCAGGAGGGTGGGTCCCTTGTCCGGGGGAATTCAGCTGCTGTTTGGTACCTGTGTTGATGGTTTTGCTGATTCTGATGGTGCCACTCTGAGTCATCATCAAAAGGACACTTATCCTTTCCATGTGACAGACTCCTGGGTGCTTAGCAGGCTGCCCATTCCCAGCTTTCCCTGAGCCTCTGTGATTTGCATCTGATGAGTTGTTTTGTAGGTCTTCAAGACTGACATTTAAGAGTCTTCACAGAGGTGGTTGGTTTCTTGTGGTCCTTTGAAATGGTGGGAGAGTCCAAATGCATCAAGGGAGGCACGAGAGTCAAGGGTAGCACAGCTGGCTACAGCCGCAGCAGGGGATTGAGCAAATTGTACCAGTCCCCATCTGGCAGGGCTGGAGGAAGTGGTACAGCAGAGAAAGAAGGAACTGTAAACTGAGCTTTTTACTCCTCTGTGTAATATTTTTGTGGCAAAATAGTCCTGTTTGGGAAGCCTCCCTGCGGGAAGGCTCAGCTTTCTCTCTGGGACTGTCCCTGTGTTCAGAAGTGAGGGCAGCAGCTTTCCTTCCTCAGTGCCATCCTGCCCAGGCCTGGGGAAAAGGATGCTGCTGGCACTGCCACGGGCGCAGAGCTGGGGCTGGGCTGCACCAGGGGTTGGTGCCAGCTGGCCCTGGCTTTGGTTTGCCGTGCCACAGCTCTGCCACCTTTCTGTCACACAAGAAGCTGTGCTGTGACATCAGGCACTGATGAGTACGGACAGAAAATAATCTTCCAAACGCAGGAACCTGAGACTTGGGGCAACTGTTCCTGTTGTTCTCAAACCCTGTTCTGTAGAGTCTTACAGTGAGGTGCTTTTTGTATTCATCAACTGGATCTTGAAGTTGTGGAGAGAGAAGTGGTGCCGACCTTCCAGGTCAGGAACATTTACCATCCATTATATAAATCATGTGAAATCTAAATTACGCAATTGCACATGCCTTTGAATAGCCAGATAAAATCAGCACTCGAGTGCAGAGTGTCTGCCTAACCCCAGGCAAGGCTGGGTGGATATTTAAAAAACTGATTTGAGTATTTTTTTACATCTTGTATTACTGAAGGCTTTTTGCTTTAGCTGCAGTTAGGCTGCAGCCTTCATGGAGATAAGGTTTTCTCCAGGTTCTGGGTTGCTTGGATATCAGCAGTTCCAAACCCACACTGAACTTGTGCATAAACAAAAGCTTGTGTTCCAGACAATTAGTGAGTGATTAGAATTTCCCGAGCAGTTGTGAAGATTGATACACTTTCATGAGCTCCCAAGTCTGGAGTACAATGCCGTACATCTCTGGAGAAACAGAGGTGAGCTTCGAACAGGACAGGATTCTTCCTTGGGGTAGCTCACTGGTTCTAGGCTTCAGTTCTACTGAATTTTCATTGCAGTGGCTACTTTTTCTGTATTTCTTTTGCGTGCAAATACCTTCTATTTTGCAAAAGATCAATAATTGAGGGTTGCTGCATGTTTAGTATTTCATACTGTTCAGTGGCTTTGAGTAACCTTTGTGTAGCTTTTACTGTAAAAGTTTGTATAAAAGCCTGTTCAAAACCTGCTTAAAGTTTTGCTGATCCTTGGGGAAGAAGAGCAAAACCCAAAGAATGAGAATAAATTCTTGAATAGTCCTGGTGCCAGGGCAAAGCAAGAAGGGATGTAAAAGAAAGTACTGGATGTTTAATTGAAGTAAATAACTGGTTTTGGTTCTCCAGTCCTAGTGTCTTAGTATTTAATGGCAATGAATTTGTGGCTGTGGGCTTGTAGTTGTTTGGAGCTCCTTATTTTTTAATTATTCTTCATTTATCTGTGCTTTGCTATGTGCTATTTGTTGTTCAGCCACTTCCTCAGGCTGCAGGTTCATGCCCACTGCTTCTCTTCCTTCAGTTCCATGTTGTTTTCCTTGAGGGTTAGAGGGCTGCAGGGCTTTTCATGGAATGGTTTGGGTGAAAGGACCTTAGAGCTCATCTTGGTCCGTCCACCCTCTGCCATGGGCAGGGACAACTTCCACAATCCCAGCTTGCTCCAAGCCCTGTCCAACCTGGCCTTGGACACTGCCAGGGACTTTCTGGACCTCGGAAAAACAGAAGTACTGAGCAGTAGTGGATATGAGGAAAAAACAAGATCAATCAGGTTTGGAAAAAATGGCTTTAAGGATTGGGATCTTTCCCTGGCTGCAGTGTCTGAGGCTCTTGAGTGTCCCCTCCCTCTCACAGCTCTTCAAACCCCTCGTGCTGAGGGTTGTGCTTTGGGCTGGCACTTCGAGGTAACTCCCTTTGGTTTGATATGGAAACAGCAGGAGAGATCTGAACCTAAATTCCCTCTGGGAAACCAGGAATAACCTTTGAAGTATTTTAACTTTGCACCAGGCAGCCAAGTTGCAAATGTGTAGTTCATCTTAGCAGAGGCTGATTTATTTTTGATGAATTTGAACTGATCTAATTACTAGCTTAGCCTGAAATTTGCTTCCCAGATGTTACTTATCCTACCTTTAATCTGGAATACTGTTAACACTTATTAATTGTGTGGGGAAGAGTGGTGTTTTCTGCCTTGTTTACCCATGAATGTGGTGCAGAGAAAAATGTCCAACTTTTGGAGCTTTTGGAATTTGATTTTGCCTTGCCCTGGAGTGAGGGTGTCCACACAGCACCTGGGGTTTTTCAAGGATGCTCCATGGGAGATGCAGGGCTGTAGGAGGTGATGGGGCAGGTTCTGGGCTGTGAAACAGCAGTGCTGATGGAGCAGTTGGGTGTTGCAGGGATGCATCAGCTGGCTCTGGAGTGTCTTGGCTGCTCCTGGAGCCCTGGAATTCAGCTGCTGTTCTGTGCTCAACCCTCCGTCAGATGTGCTAATTTGAGCAGTCAGCACTGAAATGCAACTTTAAATAGTTTGTTTTCCTTTTGCAAGTCCTATAAATGATGAGATGAGTGGATCTGAAGAGGTCTCTTTGCATCTGCTCTAAAAGGAAGAAAAGCAATGATAATCTCGAGCCAGTATTTCCCTTCAAGTTTTCTGTTTTGGATGCTTCTTAAATACAGGAAATAAAAGCTAAAGGGGCTCTTTACTAAGCATTGAGACAGTTTCTAAGGTAGTAAATACTACTTAATGTTTTCATTATAACAACAAAAAAAAAAAAAAAAACCAAAAGCTTGACATACATAATCTCCTAACTACCTAACCAAATCCGGTTATTTAGAGTAGCTTCTGATACAGTTGTAGGTGCAGATGTTCTGAACAAGTAACATGGTGTAGTCAAAGCTTTAGAAACTTAAGCTCTGCTTTTCCTTCAGAACTTTCAGTGAGCTCACGGTGTAAGTAACATAGTTTGAAGTTTCCCATGAGTCTTAGACACAGGAAAAACTGTTCTACTTTGGGATGGATTAAGATTAAAAGTACAGATTCCACATAAACGAATTCATGTGGAAAACAGATGAACTGTTAGTGCAAAACCTACTGCTAATGATTGTAGCTGAGAACGTGGGGTAACTTCTCTTAATTTAAAAAATAAATTGAAAAAGCAAACCAACACCTTGCTCCTAATATCTGTACCTTCCTACAGCTAGTTTGTCAGGGCCGTGTTTCTGGTTTAAACATTTTGCTGTTAAAAAAAGTTATTCACAGGCAGAAAGGATTTCTCTTTTGAGGTATTTGGCCTCTAGAGTAGTGAAAGGTAATTGAGAAATGTTTTAGGCAAGTGACTGCAACTGTTAGCAGTGGTATCAGTAATAAGCTCAATGACTGCTTTGATACACAGTTTGAGTACTGAGGTTTTGCTGCTCTGGCAGGAATGTGGGGTGGGATTCCTGCACACATCCGTGTCTGCCAAGGAAGGCTGAGTGACTGGACAGTGAAAGGCATGAACCTGAAAAACAAACACCACTTGTAGGCCGAAGGTGGAATTAAAGCTCCTCTTGGGCTGGGCAGGGGCTGCAGAGTGCAGGGGTGGGAAAAGGAAGCCAGTTTTCATCTGAGTGAGCCTCAGGTGAGGCTTTGCAGGGAGCCTTGCTGGCTCCTCTTGCTGCTGGCTGCTCTTGCACCAGCTGGGGGAGTGTTACGATTATTATTAGTAGCAGTGTTTTATTGACTGAAAATTTCCCCCTGGCAGCTCAAGCTCAGCACTGGGCACCTTAACATAGCCCCCAGCTCTGGCCTGGCTGAAGCGCCAAGTGCTTTTGCCATTTCTCCTGCATCCGCGGTGCTCTCTGTTTGAGGGGCAGGTGGACAGAGAGTGGTTTCTGTGTATTTGGGCTCTGGTTTTCCATCCAGCACAGGCGTTTGCACCATGTGCAAGTGTTGCGAGCCGTGCTTTGGTGCTGGAGTGGTGCAGGGATGAGTCATCAAATTGCTACAATTACACAATTCGCTACTCATTGTCCTTGTAAATACAACGTGTTTTTATAGGATGGATACAGGCAGGTTTGGGTTACCGACTTTCTTTACTCCAGACACTCAGAACATTAAATGAGAGTTTAGGGTGTCTTTGGGACAGTTGCGCAAGGAAGGTGCTATTAGATGTCATCCTGCAGTACCTGTTGGGGTAAGGCTGCCCTTAGGAGCTAACCAGTTACTGCATATTTAAAACCCAACAAAACCAAACAAACCCCCACTGGATGTCTCTTGGGATTGCAGTAATTACGTTGTTTTTCTGGTGACATCAGCTTGCTGTGTGGAAATGGAGGCATGCTGGAAAATAGCTCTGAACTTGGACAGAAGTGGAATTGGTTTGTTTCTTACGACGACCTAAATTGAACTAACAGTCAGTGAATATTTTTGATGTAAATCTTTCTGAGAGTGTGTAATACATTATTGCAGAAGTTCTAAAAGCCACAGAGTGATTTTGATATTATGGTTTTCCATCAGCTGTAGTCCTTCACAGGCTGGGGTAAGGATTAAAGTCCTGCCCTGCCAGGCAGGCTCAGGCTGCACTTTGGGCACATTTATATATGTATATATATATGTACAAGAGATCAGCAGCTAATTTATAATGTGTTTAAGGTGAGGACTGATACTCTAGAAACAAAGTTAAAATAGTGGTACTAATTGCCAATCATCAAGGCATTGGTGATTAAGCAGAATGACCTGGTTAGTAACTGCTTGTAGTCTTTGGAACCTGCAAAAATAACTGTTCTGGAACATTTAGGTGAGGAGTGGCTGGAGATTTTCCTTCTCTTAACAGAGGCAAGAGCAAGCAGTTTTAGTTTTGGGGAATTTATTGCTCTGGCCAAAACCTCCTGCAGAACAAACCCTTGAGACGTGTCAAACTGGGTATGGAAGAGCATTTGGTATCTTTTAAAAACTTCCCATCTATAACTTGTGGTCAAACTTTGGAGTTTGTTTGTAGCAGCTTGAAACACAAACTGGGGCACTGTGGTGCTGAATTCAGCATGTCTTCTAAACTTTCTGGTGGTTAGTCAGAGGCCAAATAAAAATTGATGCCCTATTTTCAGTATGAGGGGTTTTTTTCTAATTTTGCCGTCAGCTGTTGGCTCTTGGTAGACTCTTTAAATATTTTGAGTATATTTTTTGTTTGAACTTCCAGCAATAGCTGCACTAAAATAAAACCTGGCAACTGAGAGAGCAGCAAGCTAGGTAAGAATTGAAGCATGTTCAGCTTAATTCGTGCAGATCCCCAGTGCTTACATAAATAGTTCAGTTTAAGCTGAAACAAGCAGTTACTAATATAGACATCAAATATAGACATGGCCATGGTCAGTGGAGTGAACTTTTATGTTTGGTGGACAACCAGCTGTCCCTGGAGGCCAAGGAGCCCGGTGGGATTCTGGAGGCAGCAGGCAGAGCATTCCCAGCAGGTCAGGGAGGGATCCTGCCCCTGTGCCCAGCCCTGGGGGCACCTCTGGGGTGCCGTGCCCAGCTCTGGCTCCTCAGCCCAGCAGGGCCAGGGAGCTCCTGGAGCGGGGCCGGCGGAGGCTGCGCAGCTGAGGAAGGGCCTGGAGCAGCTCCGTGCCCAGCACAGGCTGAGGGAGCCGGGGCTGCTCAGCCTCGAGAGGAGCCCCAGCTGAGAGGGGCCCTCAGCCCTGGCTGTCCCTGGCTGCAGGGAGGGCTCAGGGCAGGGCCCGGGCTCTGCTCCGGGGCCCGGCAGCGGCCCCAGAGCACCGGGCAGGGCCTGAGCGCAGCAATTCCCCCGCCCAGGAGGCAGAACTGCTGCCCTGGGCAGGGCCCGGCCCCGAGCAGATTGTGCAGAGAGGCTGTGCAGTGTCCCTCGCTGGGGATATTGCAGAGCTGTGTGGGCACACTGCTGTGCCCTGGGCTCTGCCATGGCCCTGCTGGGGCAGGGAGGTGCCGCCGGCTGAGCCCCTGTGGGCCCTTCAGCCTCACCCACTCTGGGGTTCTGGGAGTCATCCTGGGATTCATACGGAATCTCAGACTGGAGGGGATCCATAAAGATTGTCCAGTCCACCTTCTTGCTCCTCACAGGACTGCTGAAAACTAAATCAAGTTTAACTTGATGAACCTCAGAGTTTTGCTTTTCCAAGTGGCTGTGGACAGTGGATTAAGTTTGTCTAATATCAGCTATTTTCAGAAACTCTTTTTGTGGACAATCATGTGACTGTGGGCTCTATTTTCTGCTTTTCTGAATGAAATTAGTATTTATTTTTGTGTAAAGCTATGATGGGATTATCTCACTATATTAAAAATACAAAATTAGTGGGAAAATATTGCAAGGAACCATTTTCTGTAGGCAATGGAGTGAGGTTAAACCTGTAGCTGAAGGTGTGTTGGTGCTGGTGCTGCCTCCTCTGTGTTACTCATCATCTTTTTTGACCAGATTTGAATTACTGTCCATACCTTTTTGATGCTTTCATGTGAGCTTTGATGCCATTGTTCCATCCACAGGCCATGGCTGTGCTCCCAAAGAAATGTTTTGTGGTGATGAATTTGCAGTGGATGGGATGAGCACCCTTTGTCAGTGACTGCCTGTTCCTGACCTGGCGTTTTGAAGCACTGCGGGATTTTTTCATTTCTTCACAGATCTTGAGGAGGGTGAGAAGGAAGGGATTTGGTCCTTGGTGTGAGGGGAGGTTGATTCCCATTTTGTGCAGTCTGGGTTAGGGGTTCTCCAAATTAATTTCACATTTGTGCTACAGGTTATTTTTACTAAGAGCCTCTCCATAGTTAAAAGAGGAAAATGCCCTCTTATCCCTGATCAAGTATGAAGATGTTAATAAACATTGTTTAACAGGTTCCTGGGTTAGCAAATGCTGCCCATTTCTCCCCAAGGAGAGGCTCACATTCATTTGGAAATGCTTTGAAGCATTTGGCAGTTTCTGGCTCTATTGAAAGCAGGAAGCCATGAGGGGCACGTTCTCATCACTTTTAGCTGGTGCAGATGGCTGCCCAGCTTCCTCCCTTTCTGCTGGCTCCAGCTGTCCTGGAGGATGGTGGATTCCTCCCTTTCCCTGGGAAATGTGTGCTGGGACCTCCAGCAGTCCCTGTGTGGCAGAGCTGGGTTCAGGAGGGGATTGAAGCTCCAGCTCTGTGTACTCAACCTGCAGAGTTTGACTCCACGGTATCCATGTATGTACTAGTTGTTTTGTATTGGTCCTTCAACTTCTTCAAAGTCAGATGTCGTTTGTTAAAGGACATCAATCAGAGCCTGTTTAGCTGGATTGTTTTAATTGGTTTTGCTTCTTTTGTTAATTTTCACTGAAATTTCCTGGTGTTTTTTCCAGAGAGTGGGAATCTTGTGAGAAGTTAGACTCTTGAAGAATTAGCTTGGTCTTTAACTGAGATGGGAATTAATGGTGTCATCTCAAGGGTAGTGGGAAACAGAAGTTCCTGTTTCCTATCCCTTTCCCTTTCACTAAAGCCCAAATATAAGACTCTTCTTTTTTTCAAGGTAACACAGCCGTTGTCTTGTTTTGTCCATACATCCTCTGTATCCTGTGAATCCCTTCTTTGTCAGGGAAGACTTTATCATCAAAGAAACTTGGCAGTGCTGTCTGCCTTGCTTGGTGCTGCTCCTGAAACTTGTGTGTCCTGCCCCAGTTCCCAGGATTTCCTGCTATCACTTCCATAATTGCTGTCCCGATACTGGAGCTCCAAGTGGGTTAAGAACAAAGCTGCACTGGGCTGTTCCCCTGCCCAGGCAATTAAGTGACTCAAGGCACTCCCAGCTCCTGGAGCCGGGTGCAAACCCAGGCTAAGAGCAGCCTGCTGGAAATCTGGAGCAGCCTGTCCAGGTTTGGTGGATTTCTGCTGGAAAAGGTGCAGCTTTTCCTGCACCTGCTGATGGAGGGGAGCCTTGCAGTGCCAGTCACCTGCAGGGAAACACGGGATGCTTTTGCACCTCACTGCCTCGCATCCATGGAACTGCTGTGCTTGAGACATCAGTTACTACCTGGTATCCAAGGATCTTAATTGAAACTGTGATTTATGGAGTTTTATAATACCTACAATTTCTGTGCCTTTGGGGATCATTCACAGTTGGTTCTATTTCAGAAGCTCTCATAATCTCCAAAGGGAATTAGCTTGATGTAATTAGGCTTGTCAGAACCTCTTTCTCTCCAAGTAACTCGTGAACCTGTTTTTGCCATGGTTATCTGCACCCCATAGAAATCCCAGAAACTTGAGGTACTGTGGAGCAGAAAGACTAAAGAAAGCCTAAAGTTTCTGCAGGACTAAGCAAGGAATGTGGGATGCAAATCTCCAGGAAATGAGCTTTTAAACTTGCCCAGCTTGTGGAGCAATGTGTAAATTTTACTGCCGTTTCTGGTTACAGTCAGTGGAAATAGAGACTGGGGCTTTGCTCAGTGTAACTCGATTCAGTCAGGTTTTAACAACTGTAAGGCAGCAACAAAACATCCCAGCTTGGACCCATTGTTATCTCTTGGCTGTCGCTGCCATTCCCCGTAGGGATGGAGAGCACTTACTCCAGGCTGACTAATTAAGGAATGACAGCTGCTTGGAAATAATCATTCTACTTTGCAAGAGCTGTGAGCAACTTCACAAGAATCTCTGGAAAAAATGAATGTATAAACAAGATGAATTGACAATATTTAGAAGCCCTGCTTCCACTGTGAGGAGCTGCAAGGCTCTTGTGGGGGTCGAAATCATGCCGGGGAATCTCTGCAAGGGCAGCTTGGCCTTGCTGGGATCACTGGGATGGGACACCACTGCTTCCATCAGCCCGTGGAGCTGTTCATCAGCAGAGCTGCAGACAGTTGGGGTGAATTCCATGGTGATGCCACTTCAAAGCCACTTGGGAAACCGGCTTTATGTGGAGGTGGGTGGGGTGAACAAGAGGTGCTGGCTGAGGGAAGAGTTGAACTTGGAGATGCTGATCTGTGTTCTTGCACAAGCACTGGAGCCCAGGAGCCAGGACTGGTGACACCAGCTGTTAGGAATTTTGAAGTCCTTCTTCTGCCAAGTGCTGGGAATGGGCAGGACAGATCAGAGTTGTCTAATTGCTTCTTCCAGACAACAGGGCAGGATCTACCCATCATCTCTTGGTCTCCAATTAGTAGGCTTAAGTGCTGGAGAGAGAGATTGGAGTCTGAATTGGGATGTGTGCGATGGGGGGAATAACCCCAAAATGAAGTGTTTTAAAAGAGAAGCAGAGCAAGTTTATTAGAAAGAGAAGATGTAATAGCAAAAACATGTATTTGGGAGCAGAAAGGGAAAGGATGAAGGATTTAAAAGCTCTAAAATACAGTAAGAAAGTGTGGAATGAGTCAGGATGGGAAAAGAGAGAACACAAGAAGCTGTAGTAGTAGATACCATTAAATTAATGCAGCTGCCAACTTCCTGGTGAAATATCTGAATACAGTATTCATTTCCAGGCTAAGAATCAAGCTGTGTTACCTGCCCCCACAGTCACGGCTCAGATGGCGACAGGACATGGGAGCATCTCTATCGCGGTATCCCGCAGTGGTAGGGAGGAGAAGAGAGATCCAGCAGGCAGGAATTGTGCAGCAAGATTCCTTTAATTATTTTACAACTCCTTTATAGACTTTTTTCTTCATAGTCTAATTGGTCAAAGGATCAGGATCAGCCACTCTTTGGGGTGATTGGCTAAAATCCTAAAACATCCATTGTCAAAATATTTTTCTACTGTACTATAAACAAAGGTTTTGCAAGGTCGCAGGTGTTCATAGTTTATACAACTCTACAAATATCTTCTGTGAGAGAAAAATATCTCACGGGACTGGAAAGAAGCAAGAAAAATTCTTGCTAGCAGCATATTTGAATCCACACATCTCTGGGCAGCAGTGCTGCCTGTACCAGGGCATCCATTTGTGGATCTAAGACGTTGTCTTAGCCAAGGCTGTGCTCTGCTGCTCTGAAGAAAGAGGGAAAAGCGGAGACAGGCAGGGAAAATGCAAGAGTCCTTCGTCTTCTCCTTTGGATCAGTGGATGTGGGAGTGGATGGTGCTGCACCCCGTTGGCAGCTGGTCACTGCTGGAGTTCCCCTGGGCTCAGCAGTGGCGCTGGTCCTGTTTAGTGTCTCTGTTGGTGACCTGGATGAGGGGATCGAGGGCACCTTCAGTAAATGCACGGACAGCACCAACCACCCTGTGCCACACTGCTGCTGTGTTTAGTTCTGTTGTATGTTCCCAGGATGACATCGTGTTTTGGAGGCAGTTCTTAGTCTCCATCCCTGGGAAAGCTGGCAAAGATTTCTGAGATATTTTCTGATAAAAGGAGAAATGCAGTGGCAGAGTCTCACTGTGCCCTGCTGAAGGAAAGTTAGGGGGGATAAATGGATAAAAATGTGGGGTTTCTGCTAAATTTGCTGACCCAAGCCACCTGTGTTAGATATTCTCAGTGTTCCTTGCTCGTAGCTCCCAGGATCCATGGGTTTATTTAGCCTTCAGCTGCCAAAGGAGAGGAGATGTTCCTTACTCATTTAAGGACACACTAATTGGATGTACCCTTAACAACATATAATCACTCTAATGAGTATTTTTACATATTCATACAGAAATAAAATAAAATCAAAGGAAGTGCATGGTTCCCTAGTGGCGTGTTTGCTTTCCGGAATGGTGTGGGCTGGCTGGGTCCCAGTCAGTGAGGGGCTGCTGTGTGTTCCCTGCTGGGGGAGAGCCCCCCTTGCACTGGTTTGCCCCCAGTGAGCGGGGCTGCGTGGGAGCAGGGTGTGGTTATGTATAACTCCAGAGGCCATGACCATGGAAGGTGTGGTTGTCTGTTCTATGTATGTCCAGAAACACTAAAATCCATGTATTTTGGAGTCACCCCAAACATCTCCTGCCTTTATCCCTTTCTGGATTCCCCTCCAGCCACCTCCTGGGCTTGTACATGTCATTATCACGTGTGTGATAACCAGGTAGTTGAGTCTTTCCATCACCTGTGGCCACAGTTTTATTCTGCTGTCCAAAGTCCGTGTGCCACATGTTTTTCCACACCTTCAGGGAGGGCTCAGGTAAGCTTGAGCCAAGGCAGCTGGGTGGGGGACGAAGGGTTGTTATAGATGGGATACTGTTCATTTTCCAAGTTTTCTGGGTTTGTGCAGCACGTCCTTATGGAAAAAGAGGAGGAGATGAATGCTTTTGAGATGGAATTGTGTTTTGAGTGGGGGTGGATGTATTTTCTAAGGAGTTATCCATAATCCAAGATGGCAGGAGTACGGGAATTGTGTGGCTTTACTCCATTGTGTGTTTTACTTGAGCCTCTTGTTCCTGTTTCTGCTGAGACAGAAGGGAAGAAGGCTGAAATAAATACAGACAGTGTTTGAGGACACTCAGTTTGTCCTGCTAACCCTCTGCCTGTCTCCTGGGCACAGGGATGGGGAGGGCAGGGCTGGGGGAAGCAGGAACTGCCTGGGAATGAGGGACTTGGGAGCAGGGAGGAGGAGATGAGATGGTGGGTGTGCCATGGACAGCAACAGGGAGCAGCTCATCAACAACAGGGGCAGAAAGAAGGGGAAGATTGGGGGAGACAGAGGTGAGCTCAGAGAAACAGTAGCAGCTGAAGGTTTATAGAAATCCTTCCATCTTTTGTTGGTGAAGGAAAGGGAGGGAAGCAGTGATGAGGAGCAGTTCTGATGTGGGGAGAGCACTGCAATAAAGGCAGGGGTGACTGCCAAGCGTTGTAGACACAGCCTGGGCAGTGAATTGCAGAGATGTTCTGCAGAGAATGATCCCTGTTCCTAGAGCTGGGGAAAAAGCATATTCTGTTGTATGTAAGTAGTGTATAGTGATTTTTTTTTTTTTTTTTTTTTTTTTTGCCTAGCTGTATGCAATTTAACTTTGGCAGAAAGTGCTGGTTGAATACATTGACAGGTTTAATTGCTTTGGCTTGAGTAGGATGAAAGTGAATTTATTTCCCAGTGAGAAAAGCGTTGAAAGGCTGCATGAAAACCTGTCAAAGGAAATTGAAGCGGGGTTGGGGAGTTATCTTTACAGTAAATGGAATTGATAAACATGTCAGTTAAAAGTGGAATTTATTTATAATACTCAGGTTTTGTGGCCAGAAGTCTTTGAGAATTCCGTTCACTGGGAAAATGAATTTTATCTGTTCAACTGATTTGCTTTTTTGTAATGCTTGTAGAGCAAGAAATTGTCACAGAGTAAAAAGCTGAAGTAATGTTTGTTCTTTTTTTCCAGAACACGTCAGTAATGGAGGATCAGAATGAAGATGAGTCTCCAAAGAAAAATACCCTGTGGCAGGTAGGACTAACATGAATGTAGAAGGAGAGGTGCCAGGAGTTTGTGTGTTCCCGCTTTTGAGAAATGTCCAAATCTCGGGTCTGCATAATCATCCTTGGATGTTGTTGGCTGTATCCTCCTAAAATTAGCTCAGCCTTCGAGTGAAGGATGATGCCAGTGGATAATCCTTGAGAAATTACCAGTTCTGCTCTGATTCTGTAGTTTGTGCTGACCTTGGAAGGACAATGCTGCGTCAAAGGATCCTTGGGAATAAAGTTCGTTTGTATTTCTGAGCATGTGACTGTTGTTTAAGAAGAGACGTTCAGCATGGCAAGGAGTCACAACCCGTTTGCTTTGAAGAAGTTTGGGAATATTTCAGAGCTGCCAATTGCTCCCCAGCAGCCCCTTGGCCTCCTGAGGGGCTCAGAGGAGCTGGCATCACTCTGAGCCTGTTCTCACTAATTAGCAGTGACTCCTGCCGGGGCATTCTTGGGGCATCCTGATGTGGAGCTGCAGCTCCCAGGATTTTAATGAGGGGTTTATGTGGATGTCCCAAACATTGACAGGAGCTGTTCCTCAAGAACAAACCAAGCCCTTGATTCTCAGTTGTCGTTTATGGACAACCAGTGCAACACTGACATAAGAGTCTCGAATTCTTGTGTTGATTAGCGTATTCATATCCGACTTTATCTCTTATTTTAACTGCCAGAACCTGAGCAAAACATTTGTGGAGACAAACTCCAGTGTGCCCAGAAACCACTGTTTTGAGCTGGGAAAGGCAGTTGTAAAAACAGTTAAGTTCCTTGCAGTTTAAATGGTAAGAGGTGTAAGGGAAGAATTCAAGACTTGCAGAGTAATTTAGGAGCAGTCTATGAAAGACTTCGAAAAGTCTTTGAAATTTATCTGATGTAGCTCGTATCTTGAAGAACGTGTTTTAAAATTTAGCTTTGATTATTTCTTTGCATCTTCTTACACTTTCTTCCTTGAGAGAGTTTTTATTAAGCTGTTCCTATTGTTTATGTATAATTACCAATATTTAAATATATACTAACATATCAATAATGTTCCTTTTCCAACCCCAGATAAGTAATGGAACTTCATCTGTGATTGTCTCGAGAAAAAGACCATCGGAAGGAAACTACGAAAAGGAAAAAGACTTGTGTATAAAATATTTTGACCAGTGGTCTGAATCAGATCAAGTGGAATTTGTGGAACACCTCATTTCCCGAATGTGTCACTATCAGCATGGACATATTAACTCTTACCTGAAGCCCATGTTACAGCGGGACTTCATCACTGCGCTGCCAGGTAAATGAAGGGCACGGAGCAAGGGTTTGCTCTGGGCTCTGGGAGCATCCTCCAGATTTCCATTGTCCCTTACAGATACAGTGCTGCTTCTGGTGCAGAGAGGGGCAGCAGGGTGGCTGAATCCCTTCTGTGATTAATTGAATTGGCCACTGGATGCCAGTGTTGTTCCACGTTAAAATAGTTGGACTGGTGTATCCCAAAGAATTTCTGCTGGAATTGGAACTGAGTTGTCACAGAAGTTGTGTATCTGCAGGCTTTGGTCTAAACTCCTTTTTCATACAAACCCCATAGGTACAGAAAATACTGCCAGAGGTATTGTAGTTTAGGAAGTCTTACATTTTAATGTCGTTCTGAGTTTCTGCTTAGGTGAGTGCATCTAGTTTGTCTACTCTTGTTGCTGACCTAAGAGCAAAAACACTTGGGGATTTTTATTGTGCTGTCCAGCCCTGATTCCTCCTTTCAGTTACTCAAAACAACTTCTGACACCCAGAAGTGTCACCCTGTGTTGGTATGTTCAGATATGAAATCTGTTTTTACACTTGCTGTATGCATTTTTTCACAAGTGGATATATGGAATCTCTAGGTTGTAATCTGCTGCTAAGTTGTATTTATTTTTCCATTAATTTTTGGAAGAAAATGTATCTCTGGATTTTTGCTGCTGGGAACAGTGATTCATTGGATTCTTGGAAAGGGAGGTGTGTGGACATTGTTTGCAGAGTGGGAAATAAGCCTGGGATAAGGGGTCAGTGTGTTCTGTGTGCCACTGGCAGCACAGGGGCACAGCTTCACCCTGCAGTGTGTGAGCAGCCTGGGGTGTTGTCCCAGGAATGCCAGGACAACGCTGAGCACTGAGGGTGGAAGAGGAGGCAATGCAAATCCTGAAAGGAGTTGGAAACTGATAGTTTTTTGTGCACAGGGAATATTGAAGTAAAGTCTCTGTAAAGGTTGGTGGTACTGATGCTCTTGTAGCCTTGGTGTGTTTGGGTGGGGGCCTTCCTGGTGTGTGGGACAGGATCTGCCTCCATGTCAGGGGGTCCTGGTCTCTGTGCTGCTGCAGTTTCACAAAACCTGGAGAATTCAACTTTTGGAGGTGCTGGGGGGGGATTTTGGCTCTTCTTTCAAACATGGTTAAAAAGGGCAAAGTCCATGGAGGGCAATGAAGAACATAGAGCAGGGCAGAGGAAGTGATAGGGAATTTATATGTGCTCTGTTTTCTTAAAAAAGAAGCTTATAAAATGTGCAAGAGGGCTCTGAAAGGGAGGAGTGTCCTTTCTCGCACATCTCTGGCTCACAGGAGTGGCTTTCGAGAACACTGAGCTTGTCTGGCCACACAGGAAAACGTGCTCCTCGTTTCCTGGGCAGAGCTGTTTCCTGCAGGGACTGTGGCTGTTCCTTCCAGCTTGATCTCAAAATACTGAATGCTGATTTCTCTGGGGAGTACCTGGGATTTACTGAAAATCAAGTCATGGGGATCACATTAGGTTTGTCATTAGGGTTGGAAAAGCCCTCCCAGCCCATCGAGTCCAAGCTGTGCCCCATCCCCACCTTGTCCCCAGCCCAGAGCACCGAGTGCCACCTCCAGCCCTTCCTTGGACACCTCCAGGGATGGGCACTCCAAACCTCCCTGGGCAGCCCCTGCCAAGGCCTGAGCACCCTTTCCATGGGGAAATTCCTGCTGCTGTCCACCCTGAGCCTGCCCTGGCCCAGCCTGAGGCCGTTCCCTCTCCTCCTGTCCCTGTTCCCTGGCAGCAGAGCCCGACCCCCCCCGGCTGCCCCCTCCTGTCAGGGACTTGTGCAGAGCCACAAGGTCCCCCCTGAGCCTCCTTTGCTCCAGCCTGAGCCCCTTTCCAGCTCCCTCAGCTGCTCCTCCTAGGACTGACTCTCCAGACCCTTCATGTACAAGTCTGATCTTCAAGTATAATTTTATTTTATTTGCTTTTATACCTCAGGGCTGATACAGAGTTGTACAGATCTTTCATGTTATGTATTTCTGCCTAAGAAAATTTTGGGAGCTTTATAAGATGACAGGCGTTTACACCACGTTTGTATATATCGAAATACATCTTTACAACTTCTGGTGCTTTTTTCCAATGTAAATACTGGGAATTGTTCCCATATTCAGCCTTCCTTGAAGGTGCTGTGGCGTGCGAAGAACATCTGTCTAAATTTATCCAGGAACTTAATCTGAGCTGATTGAAATCAATCCCGTGTTGGGCTGCAATCACATTAAAGGGTAGCAGTGAAGTACCACTCTGAGGCACATGGAGGGATTTTTGGGGTCATCCTCTGCAGGGCCAGGAGCTGGAATTGATGATCCTGGTGGGTCCCTTCCAGCTCAGGATGTTCCATGATGCCTTTTTAAAAGATGGGTTCACTTGTCTTAAAGAAATCAAATTCTTTTGTTTTAAACAGAAGTAGTTCTTGCTCGCTGCTGTCCTGACCAATTTTACACCTGTGAGAATGTAGGAAAAATGGAAGAAGAGTTGATGGACTCTGACTTCCCTTGTTTCCAGTGACAGAGTGGTAGCTGTGGTGTGTTTCCTGATCTAAGTGACTGTTTTGTATCTAATGTTGATCACATTTAGAGAGCTGACATCTCACATTTGGGTTTTATTTTCATACAAAGTGATATTTATACATGGACCTTTGAAATTCCTGTGAATTTTAACTGTTCAAATTTATTATTGAAATTCAACCAAACCTTCAGCTGGTCTCTCTAATCAGCAACAGCTCTTTTCCACCATTTTCTGTAAAACTGCAAAGAGAACCCAAAGAGATGGGTGTCATGTTTTCCTTTGAAAAGTCTACCAGTTGATGTCAAATTCATTTTGCTTCAGAAAATGAATAGATTTTAGTACCTAGTTCAGAAACTTTCTGAAACAAATCACTGTCTTTTAATGTAAAATAGGGATATGCAGCTATTTCAGGCCTTAATGTGTCTTAAACTTAGTCCTGCATTTTGTCTGACATAAATCTAGTGGGCCTGTCCTTTGTATCTGTGCTTTGGACCTGTTCTTGCTATGTTAATTAGGGTAAATATTTCACTTGACATCTCTTTTGAATGTAGCAATTTAAATCTGTGCACTTCTGCTAGCAGTGGAACTCTTAAGAATAGATTCGATGGCAGAACAAAACATTTGTGTGTTCTCAGTGTGGGACTTTGGAGGCGCTCTGTGTGTTCATAGAAGATGAGATTGGCAGATTGTAACATCAGAAAAGAGTTTGTGACTCATTAAAAATCTGGTTTTAACTGTGGTCAGTGTTACACAGCATTGTGACAGTTGGGCATCTTGATAAAGGAAGGGCTTTTGCCTAATAATTCCCAGTTGATGCTTAAGGCTCAGTGAGATCCTGGATCACAGTGGGCAGGCTGTGTGTGCCAGGAGGGCATGGCGGGCACAGCCCCACAGTGACAGCACACGAGTGCTCTGGGGTGTGGGAGCTGAGTGCAGTGAAATGAGTAAGACTTACATGTATTGGTTTCTGCTTTCTGCTGCTGTTCAGTTTTATGAAGGCCATGTGAAATTCAGTGTGCAGTGGAGGACTGTATGAAGAGTTTCTTAATGCTTTAAAAAAATAACAGTAGTTCCTTTGATTTGTCAGGACTATTTGAAGCCTAAAGTGGGCTGTCATGAGATAAAGTGGAAAATTTAAAAGGTCGTCATCTCCTGGTTTGAAAGATTTTTTTCATGCTTGGCCAAGGGGTGTATGTTACTCATGAAAATGAAGTTATTCAGCATCTCAGATTCAGGGGAGTTTTGTGGAAAGCAAAATTGCAGGTCCTTTGAAATCAGGAACAGACTTAGCAGTGACTTTTCATGGGACCGATGATGCAGTGGTTGGAATGTGAATAAGGAAAGTTTGGTTGCTATTTTAAATTCAGTTCAAGTTCATTATCTAAGTGGTTTCTGTGTATGGACCTTTACTCAACAGCAATCCCATTTTTAAGTCAGGCCCCCTGAGTAGGAGACGAGGTCTGGGCAAGGGGCTAACCTTGTGCAGTGTCCCACCTGCTTTGTGTCCTGAGAGGTCTGTGCTGGCAGCTCAGCAGGTTTGTTGTGGTACTTACTCATCCTCCAAGCTCCTGAATGAGTGCCCAGTGCTTTGGAGAAGTATTGACTGAGTTAGGAAATCAGATACTGCAGCACAGAGTCCTGGATCAGTGGGCCACACCCCAATCCTGAGGGGTTTCAGGGGTGGTGAGTGCATTTCAGACATAAATCCAACCCTACTGTGATCTAAAAGGATCACAGGGGTTATCAAGCTGCTTCTGGGGTCTTCATAGGGGATGTCTGTGTGTCCCCAGTCCCCTGATAATGGGCTCTGAGCACCTGGTCTGGAGGCGCAGATTATGGAAAGGATTAAATAGGAAAGATGTCCTTGCAGGAAAGTGTCTGCATAATCTCTGCTCACACTTTCCCTGCTCTGTCTGTACTTCTGTGGAGTCCTGTCTGTGCCGAGTTGAATTCTCTATTGTTACATGTGAGGGAAGAGTCAAAGAATCATTATTTTAACCTTTTATTGCTGCTGCTTAGTAAAGCAGTGCTTGAAGACAACCATCTTTTGGGATTGTGTGCTCAGGAGGAAAAGGATTCTGTGCCCACAAGTAGCAAAATACTTTCTCCTGCTTGTACATTCTGTTGAATTTTGGTTTTATAGACCCACACAGAATGGTTTGGGTTGGAAGGGACCTTAAAGCCCATCTTTCTCCCCCCTGCTATGGGCAGGGACACCTTCCACCATCCCAGGCTGCTCCAAGCCCCAATGCCCAGCCTGGCCTTGGACACTGCCAGGGATCCAGGGGCAGCCCCAGCTGCTCTGGGCACCCTGTGCCAGGGCCTGCCCACCCTCCCAGGGAACAATTTCTCTCCAATATTCCGTCTAACTGTGCCCTCTGGCAGTGAAGCCATTCCCCCTTGTCCTGGCACTCGAAGTTCCTGATGCAGAGGAACCCCCTTCAGACGATGGAAGGGGCTCTGAGGTCTCCACACAACCTTCCCCTCTCCAGGCTGAACATGCCCAGCTCTCCCAGCCTGGCTCCGTAGGGGATCTGCTCCAGTCCCTGTAGCAACTCCATGGCCTCCTCTGGACTTGCTCCAACAGTTCCATGTCCTTATGTTGGAGGCACCAGAGCTGTGATCCCTGCTCCAGGTGGGATCTCAGGAGAGCAGAGTGCAGGGGACAATCCCCTCCCTGGGCCTACCCACTCTGCTTTTGCTGCCTTGTTGTGCTGATTGTCCTTCCAAGGCAGAAGGAAGGTCCAACAGCCAGAGCAGAGCAGGAAAGGCCCAAAACCTTGGAGATATTTTGGTGTATCTGTGTGCACTCACCTGTAACCAGTGCCTTTACCAATGACAGTGTTCTCATGTTCCTGCAGTGCCTTGAAACTCTGGATTGTCAATGTCTCACAGGGCTGGTTTGCTTGTTCTCTGTGCCCCGACTGACTGGTTGCCTTCATTTCTTTGTAGAGCAAGGCTTAGATCACATAGCAGAAAACATCCTTTCGTATCTCGATGCCAGATCCCTGTGTGCAGCAGAGCTGGTGTGCAAGGAATGGCAGAGAGTCATCTCGGAGGGAATGCTATGGAAAAAGCTCATTGAGAGAATGGTACGCACAGACCCGCTCTGGAAGGGGCTCTCAGAGAGGAGGGGTTGGTAAGTACCTGAACTCACCTTGTGCACTGCTCTCCTTACAAATTCCCTCAGAATGAGCTCTGCCCAAAGCAAGTTTATAGTGAGTGGGTATTGCTGAGCTCCTGGTCTCTGCTGGGACTGGGGGCCAGAGCTGTCAGCTCCCCTTTCTGCTCTGGCTTTGTCCCCTTTTGTGCTCCCATGTCTGTCACCGTTTTTTCTTGCTTGAGTGTGTGCAAATTTGGAATTTCAGGTTTGCAGGGAGAACTAACAGTTCCATCAAGTCTCAAAAAACATCTGCAGGGCTTTTTCTCAAGTGAAATATTTCCAATTCAACTTTTTTTTCTTTTTTTCCCCCCTTAAAATGTAAAGTAGCAGCTTGGGCTGCAGAAGGCTCTCGAAGAGAAACCATTGCTTTTTGTGGCAGTGGAGTTTTCCTGTCCTTCCCGAGATTCTGGAGGGCTGTTCTGCTTCAGAAACCTGTTTCCCTGTGCTCTCTAGTGGTGTGCCTGAGCAAAGGCACGTACAGAGCAAGGGGATGGCACCCTGCTGCCTGAAGAAGTTGTGGAGCAGGGAATCAGAACTGGAAAACACGGTTATCTTTTTAACCTTGGACAGCTTAAATATTTGTCAAATCGCAAAGTCACAAGGGTTGTAATAGTGATACTAAAAATTCTTCCAAGTGTTTCTGAGAATATGTGCGCAGGGTTTGTTCTGGGCAGGCTTTGCATTCCTGTGAAGTTTGGATTCTTTGTGGTACTCTGAAAACTGTGTTTTTTCTTCTTTCTAGGGATCAGTACCTGTTTAAAAACAGACCAACAGATGGGCCCCCCAATTCATTTTACAGGTCCTTATACCCAAAGATAATCCAGGATATAGAGGTAGGTGTTCTGATCTGTCCTATCTGCAGGACACATAATGGTGCTGATTTTGGAGTTCCACAGGTGGTGATTGTTGGAGCAATGAATCTGTGTCACTGCTGCTCTTGGGATGATGTAAAAAACACCCTCAGCAACTCCCTGCCGCAGGAGGTGCAGTGGTTTAGGTGTTAACACCATCCTTTTTGCATTTGAAGAGTTTTGGAACTCTTCTGAGACTCTGGATTTTAATACAATAGCAGGTTTAGGACACAGTACTCCAAGATAATTCCAGGTATTGCTGAATGTTCAATGTATTGGCCACACTCACTTGGAAGGTGATCTGAGGTTGATCCCTTAAACACCAATTATTTAAAATGTGACTTACTACTTCTACAGCAGTGACTGACTGTTGTAAATACAGCTTTGGTCCCCATATGGGGTTTTTCCTCTCTCCAGTGGTTTGATGGGAACAATAATCAGTCCTATGATGATGAACCCACAGGGGCATCACTGGTGAAGAAGCTTCAGATGTAAAATTTTGCTTATCTTGTTTTGAGGTTTACAGAGCTGAGCTTGCTTGGTGGTTTTGAAATATTTCTGATAAATCAGGATCATCCCAGTGTTCTGCCAGCAGGAGAAAATGTGTCTTTATGTGTTTGCTGTACCCACCACAAAGCTCTGAAGTTACACCACAGACTGTCATGGATTTATTTCAGGATGGGAAGTTATTGGTCTGAAATTCATTAGTGGGGAAATGTGTTCTGATGTTGAAGACAGATGTGAACTAATGGAATCACTGCAGAATGGCTAATGGCAATTTGTGTTGCATGGCACTCAGGAAACAAAATTATCCCGAACTCTGAACCCAGCTGTAAAATGGTTCTGCTGGCAGCCATAATGTACTTTCCAAATACCTTTTAATAAAGCTTGCTACATCATTTATAGACATTTAAAGATAAAGAACTGAGCATGAAATGCACCCTAGGCAAAATATGACCAAACTTGATATTCACCTGTGAGCTGAATGATCTGCTTTGTTGTTTGAGGGAAGATGTATTTTCCCTGTAGGGAAGGAGAGTGATACTGTGGTGATAAGAAGCCTGTAGGATTAAGAGCTTTTAGGGTGATATTTTCTTGCTTTCTGCACAGTTCTGGTCTAGTTCTGTAAAGAAAATGGGCAAAAAGCAGCATGAAAACCTTTGCATAGAACACTAGAACAGTTTGGTGTTACTGTAACTCACACTTTCAGTGTTACTTTTCTGAATCTCATTTGCGTAAGTGGAACATTTGTGTAGACATTGTTGTCACTGAAGATGGAAGGACTCCTTGAAGGTGTTCTGAGGGCTTTCTAAGGCCTTTTGAATTATCCCAATCTGCTCTTTAATGCTTTGATTCTTTACTTGCTGTAGATTTGCTTTCCAGTGCACAGAAACAGAGCTTCTGAACTGAATACTTCTTGCTAGGATGAAACAAGTAGGAAAAAACCAAAGCCCTTGTGCTTCTCTCATCTCCAATATCAATAATAAATATAAAAAAATTATCAGTCTTTGAATAGCTGAGAGTGGGAAAAGAGTAGGTCATTAAAAATGTAGTAATGAGCATGTTTCTTAAAAAGAAATCCTAAATTTCATTACATCAACAATAAATTTATTAAACCTCAAATTAAGAGACAAATTTGCACTGTGCAGCCTGATAGCAAGAGCTCATCCATTCAAAATGGATACGGAACACATTGGTGCTTGCAAGTCAAGAGACCCAGACTTTCAAGCCTCCTTTGAACCTTAAGTTTCTCTGAGTTTTAGCTCGTGGCTGTTTATTTTCCATTCAGTGAGGCTCAGGTGGCTGCTTGTGGGGCTGTAGGGTGTGCAGTCAGGGCTTGTGGGGTGGAGCTGGAGCCCAACCTCAGGCATTAAAAACCACCCTGAGGTATGAGCCTGGGAATGAGCACACGGTAAACTGGGAGCTGTTGCTGTGGTTTCTGCCCATTCCAGGCTGCCTGGCAATCCAGCTGCTGCTGCCTGTGCTTCCTGTGCTTTCTATCTCATGCCTGTGTCCTTAAGGCTGTTAAATATTCCTGGCCATGCCGGGAGCTCCGGGGTGGCTCAGGCTCAGGTGGAGCAGGGAAGCAGAATCAGGGCTGTGAGGGAAAATCCCCTGTAGTTCTCTACCTTCCCTTCCATGCTTGGCTACAGACCATGAACAGCAGCTTGAGCCCTCAGTGGCTGTCAGTCCCTTGGGGTAGAATTGAGGGTGGTGGCATGACCTTCCCAGCATCCACGGCCCACGCGCGCTTGGGAAGGGCAGGAAACCCGGGATCAGCCAGCACCTGTTGGCTCTGGGCTCCTGCCTCTGCACTTCCCTGGGGCAGGAGGAAGGGGAGCTTCTCTTTGCCCAAATCCAGGAAAGAAATGCGTCTCTTTCCAGAGTGGAGAAATGTGTGTTTGAAAAGCAGTTGTTAATTCCAGAGTCACCAGTGCTCCGTTGGCGTGGGCAGTGCATTTCCTGCTCCCGGTTCCTCGGAGCTGCTGGGCTGGAGGGAAGGCAGGAGAGCAGGACAGGGGGATTGTGCCACAGCAGGTGTTTCCCTGCTTACATATTCCCTCCAAGTCCTCTGAAATATTGCTGTTTGCAGAGGGGTTGGTGTTTGTGCTAATAGTCAAGGGCCCAATAATTCTTCCACTTCCAAAAGTCTATTAGAATTTTTCAAATAAATCACCCTTTAAAGTACTTTTCACAAATTGGTTCCCTAAAGGGCGGTCAAAAGAAGCTTTTAACACTGTTTAAAATGTAGAGAGTGAGTACCAATAACAACCAAACTTAGCTTTAAGATTAACTTTTTCCTCCTCTTCCTGTTTTGAAGCCTGAAGTTGCTCTCTACAGTTTTGTACTTTCCCCATTCTCCCATGTTTCACAGCAATGTGCAGAAGCTCTTAAATAAGACTTTCATCTTAGCTGTGATGAAGAATATTTTGTCTCTGAATACCAAAATATTTTTTCTTCAAATATTTGCCTGGATCTTTAATAAGATCTTCCTGTTTCTTTCAGAGGTCAGAGTTCAGGGAGCCATATTAGCATTTATAGAATTATATACCTGTTGTTAAAAACAAATCCAAAGGATTTCATTTTTTTTAATACAGTAAAATATATTTGATGTAGCACAAAAATCTTGTCAGTTGGTATTTTACCACAAAGATTAACCAAATTCTGCTAGATTGTTTCCAAGGGTGAGAGTTAGGAATTTACTGCAGCTGGTGCTAAATTGGGTTGTGGGCAGAGATAAACTCAAAGCAGAATGTGCTCTCCGACTGTCAGAATTTGAAAAATAATCCCAAACCTGAATTAACAATTGGAAGGAAAAATGAGGAATGATAAACAGCAAATTTGAATTCTTTCCCTTGGGCTCTACTTGTGGGTCAAAAGTTCATGCAACCACAGAGTGGTGGTAGCTGAAGGTAACACAGGCAGGGATTTGGCAGAGGGAGCTTCCCTTGCCTCTCCAGAAATGTTGTGGTGCCAGTGTGTGTTTATTTCATGCCAAACACATTTTAGGAACATAATGTCACTTCTGAAGTCACCGGATTTGAAATTAAGAGGACATTCAGAGATCTGAAACCAAATTCTTGGAAAGAGATGGTTACTCCCCACCTCCACTGTGAAGCCAAATATTTAATTAGATTTAGTTTCACAAGAGGTGGTCCAGTTCCTCCAAACGTCTCCAAGTCACATGTTGAACTGCCAGGGTTCTTTAGGAGCTTTTTTAAAGGGAAAATCTTTTTGGATTTGGATTTGGGGGGGGTTATCCTAGAAAACTGGACTTGGTTTGAGAGCTTGTTTGTGGAGAGCCCCTGGCTGGAGCGGGGTGTCCTGTGTGGGGTCGGCTGTTCCACAGGCACAGTGCCAGGCTGGGAAGTTTAATCCTGCTGATTCCAGAGTCCCAAGTCCCTGGAATTTTTCCATATTATTTGTGAAGCTCGGCCAACTATTGTGTTGTCCCCTCAGGATTAGCACAGGTATCTATTTCTGGTGATGAGTTGAGAAGACTTTATTTCATAAATGTTCCCCTTATCTTTGAGGCACATGGTGAGTGCCCTCAGCTTGTTTCCATGGAGACTTGGGTCCACCTAATTAAGATGAGAATTAAAATGTGGTTTTTCTGAAGACTTGAGGAAAATGTGGTGCCAGGCCATCAGATAAACACTCTGTGTTCTTCTGATTTCTGAAAAAGTTCAGGTTTTAGGACTGGAACTGAAATTTTAAAGCCTTGGAACAGTTTGAAAAGGGGAAAAAGTCAGTTCTTGCCCTAAGTCCCTGCCTGCATTGGGAGATGATTGTTTATGAAAGTTGCAGGGTATAATTTCTGAGGGAAATGGGTTTGTTTAGTACTGCTCTAGTTATGATGCTGGAGAAATTCTATGTGCATGTGTGGGGAGGATCTGGTCAGCATTATATGCCTTGAAATTTTTTCAGCCAGCCTTTGAGATCTCTATTCCACAGGCACTTTCCAAAAAGCATTTCTTAAAAATGAAGCTGGCCAAGGAAAGGGGAGGCTTTGGAGCAGGAGGGACCAAGTTCTTGTGGTGCATGGCACAGATTTCAGCTCTCTCCTCTGAACTCCCCTTTCAGCTGCCCCAACCACGGGGTGGGGCCCTGGCTTGGCTCCTTTGGTTGCCTTTGCCCACATTACTCCTGTTTTTTAACACAAATGGGCTGGAGAGCAGCCCCTGGAAAGGGACTTGGGGGTGCTGGTCCATGGCCAGTTGGATGTGAGTCAGCAGTGCCCTGGAGCCAGGAGGGACATCCCTGTCCTGGGGACATCAGGCTGGGCCAGGGAGGGATTGTCCCGCTCTGCTCTGGGCTGGGGCAGCCTCACCTCCAGTGCTGGGGCACTTTGGGTGCCACAACATCAGAGAGATCCAAAGCTGCTCCAGAGTGTCCAAAGGAGGGAGCCGGGGCTGGGGAAGGGTCTGGAGGGGCCGCCCGAGGAGCGGCTGAGGGCACTGGGCTGGTCCAGCTGCAGCAGAGGAGCTGAGGGCAGAGCTCCCCGGGGCTGCAGCTCCTGCCCAGGGCAGCGCAGGGACAGCTCCGAGCTCTGCTCCTGGGCCAGGGACAGCACCCAGGGAGCGGCTGCAGCTGGGCCAGGGCGGGCTCAGGCTGGAGAGCAGGGAAAGGTTCTTCCCCAGAGGGTGCCGGGCACTGCCCAGGCTCCCCAGGGAATGGGCACGGCCCCGCGGCTGCCAGAGCTGCCAGGGGTGCACAGGGTGGGGTTGCTGGGGTGCCTGTGCAGGGCCAGGAGCTGGATTGATGATCCATTTGGGTCCCTTCTAACTGAGGATACTCAGTGACTGTGTGAACTTTGTACTTTCCATGGTGTTGTGCATAAACCGAGTTACTGTCTCCAATGAAACTAAAAAGGTACAATAATTTTGGTTTTCAGCAGCATTACTGTGGTCAGGTGAGGTATACATGTGTCACTAAAGTGCCTCAGAGGACCCCCAGCTCTTTTCGTTGTTACTGGCTTGTATTTTTAAGATTCCCTCTCCAGGTCTGGCAGTTACAGCAGTTACTTCTCCATTGCCTTGGTGTAAGCAGGAATGCATTTAAGGTCTGTATGCATTGATGTTGCACCTGTAACATAAAAGCTTGACATTTTAGTCTTAAGTGTGGTGGAAATCAGTGGAAATGAAGATCTTCTGAGAGAAAACCAGGCAGAGCCATCAGGGTGTGTTACTGTGATCATGGCAGCTGCAGGGATGGAAAAGATGCTGCCCTGGAATCCCTTTGGGCTCCTCTGCTTGGAGGCTGTGTTTGCAGAGGGGCTTGGTGCCCAGGACAGACCTTTCAGGGACGAGCAGCTTGGTCCTTCTGCATCCTCCTGTTCCAGGACTCCTCAGTGGGAGTTGAGTGGATTCTTTACTCGTTACCCGGGCAAGCAGAACAGCTCATGTCAGCTCAGGCTGGCCAGCACAGCCTCCAGAGACAGAAGCACAGGGACGAGGTGCAGCTGCGCTTGGGGTCATCCCTGTCTCTCATGCCCTTCCTCAGTGGTGTGTTGTGCCTCCCTCAGCACATCAGGCATTCCCAGCACCCTGGGCAGTGAGACAGTCCCAATGCTGTTGACAGTCCCTGAGTGACTGTTCTTTGGGTCTGAGAGTGCAGTTCATGTTGCCTTTTTTATCTGGTTCGCCTAAGGTGTCTAACAGCATTTTGACACTTGGAGAACCCAACTGCCTTTTCCTCAGGCTTGGTTCCACGGGTCAGTATTACACTGTCAGCTTTCTCCCAGAGTCACTTCTATATCCTTGCTTGTCAGTGGGCTTTGATGCAGTTTCTCCAAGCCTGCTCTTCCTCTGTAAGGCATCAGCATATTCCACTGCCCAGACTGATCTCACTCAGCACAGCAAGGTCGATCTGTGCTTTTAAAATGGGGCTTTAGAAGAGGATCAGCAAAGCTGCAGCAAGGGACAGAGCACAGGGATGGTTGTACCTGGTGGCCTTTGGGCAGCTCCGTACTTAGAGCATCAGTCCCATGCAGAGAGGGGTCATACTCCTCAGTTTGTATTGTCACATCTGGATCTTACCTAAGCAGCTGCAAACATCAGGAACTTTTGGTCTTGAATTCTGCTGAGAAACTTGCTAGGAAAAGCTTCTGTTTCCTTTTGGTCTAGAGTAGTTTGGATTTCTGGACTTCGCTGTTTATGCTTTGCTGAGTCCAGCCAGAAAGCCACTTCTCTGCAGAGTCCTGGGGAGCAGCCCGAGCCCTCGAGGAAATTAACATCTCACAGCCTTTCTTCTTCAGGCTGATGCAGACACTATGAAAACTCTTTGCCCCTCACTGTCTCTCAGCAGTTTGGAGCCCCAGCAGTGAATTCCAGAGTCAAGCCAGGATCTGGGGAATCCTTCTTCAAGAGCTTGATGCTGCTTTTTCATCCGAATAGACTTCAGAGTGTCCAAGAGAGGAAAGACCTCGAGGGTGCAGAGAACCTCGTGCCATGGCCAATCTGTCATTTTCTCTTTGCTTATCAAACCCTCTTAACTTCAACATGAATTAATTATTAAGCCCTCTCTACCCTGGTGACACAAGTTCATTTATTTGTGCCTTCCCTCTGCCACAGTCAGGAGGGATTTTCCTTTTTCCCTTTGAAGAAAGCATGAGAAGAACAAAGGGTTGGATTTTCATGGCCTAATGCGTCAGGAGAAATCCCTACATATGTAACAAATGTGGATGTTCCTTTTGCTTTTCCCTGCCCCCCTTGTCCTGTAGGAGAATTGTGTATTCAGAGGGAACAGAAACCCCTTGGTTTATGGGATTAAGATAAACCCACTTACTCTGCAATAACATTCACAAGGATAAAAATGCAATTGTTAGCCAAGGAGCTGAACATAGTGTACATTATCCAATGGGAAAAAAACCCCCTGTTCCTAGTAGATTATACTTAACACTTCCAATGTATAGTTAGTGTTCCAGCTGTTAATCCAGATGAATTGCATTTTTTTCACTGTGCATCTTTGCACCAGTGAATGTATTCTGGCATGGTCAAGGCTTGGCTATACCTCTACATCTTGGACTATTTTCTATTTGTACTTTTCTCACGAAATGCTTTCTTTTCCTTCAGTCCATTTGTGCACCACTTCAGCTGCCAAATGGCTCTCCTGCTGTGGCAAATGCTTTGGCAAATGCTCGGTATTTATCCCTTATATGTCCAGATTTTGTTGGTTGTGCAGCATTTGTGAGCTCCTCGCTGCTGTTGCTCCGGTGAGCTTTTAGGAGAGTGTGAGAAACTGGGGGTGTGAACTCGGGAGACTGTTCTACTTTTAACTGGGAAACCTGAGTTCAGAGGCAGAGGAGACTTTTGAAGGGATCTGTAGAAAATGCAGTAGTGGGTGTTGGATATATTGGTGTTGGTGTGGAACCACAGATACGCAAATAAACTGTGGGATTCTTCAGCCCTCACCCCCTGGTGCTTTAAGGGTCCATAAGCACAGTGATCTCACCCCTCATACCTGCTGTCCTCCCTGCTCGGTGTATCCAGTTAGGATATCTCCTGGCAGGAGGGTGCAGATGAAGACTTTCTCTCACTGCACCATGGAGCAACAACCAGAAATGCCCTACAGCAGAAGCTTTTGTGTGGTTGCCAGTTCTGCATTAACCATGTTCCTCTCGGAGGGTCCTCCAGTTGCCCACCCACTCAGTCTGTTCAGTCATCTCAAATGTTATTTCTCTGGATGTGCACATCTGGTTTCACTCTGCTGCCCAGGGAAGTGCTGCTGTACATTCTGTGTGTCGTGGCTGCTTTCCCAGCATCCCAGGAATTAAGGCAGCGTGAGGGGATTTTACAAGTTCTCCAAAAACAGGCACTGTTTTCCCACAGTAGCCACAGCACATAATGGCTACATGGAATGACATCTACTCACAGAAGTGAAGTGTGCACCTGTATGTGACTTACTGCCCTCACAGAGATACACACGAGACTTGAGTTGCCTTTATCTGAAGCCAGCATTTTCTTGTGGGGAGCAGCTGAAGTAGCTTCCTATAGTGAACCTGTGAGAATTGAGCCAGCTCGTGTCCCGAGTGCCTGGTGAGCACACTTCCGCTGCGGGCTGCTCTGTGTGGGAAGCTGTGACCAGCAGCATTTGTGATTTGTGGGGTTCCCAAGGTGTTCTGGAGCTGTTGGCAGTGGTTGTCACAGGAAGCTGAAGTGTGGAAGTGCTCCTGGGGAGTTTGAGCACTCCCGGCTCCTCTGGCACATGCTTGGTGCAACTGCTTAGTGCAGAGCTGTCCAAGAACAGGGCTTTGGGGAAGCTCTCCCTTAAGACTGTTCAGAACATAAATAGTTTCTAAAACTATTGAAATTGGCCAACTGGGATCTCTGATGCTTTATCTCCTCTGTCTCCAGTGTTACTGTTGCACATTTAAATCTGCTGCCTTCAGATCTGTAATTATACTGGCTCCTGCTGTTAATGCCTGCAGTCCTCTCCTGTTTCTGAGGGTCAGAGCAGTTGATGAGCTGCAGTCCTGCTCTCCTAGCCCAGATGAGATAAAGCTTGGGAATTGCCTGTCCTTCCCCCTCCAAGCCTGCATTCCATGCTGAGCAAGGAAGGTGATGAGCTGGGCTGTTCCCTCCAAGGCTGACCCAGAGCAGTGTCAGGTTTGAGCCCAGGTCCCAGTGTGACCATCAGCAGGGCACTGGCTGGCCGGGACAGCTTATCCCAAACCGACACCCTCACTGTCCTGATTCCATCGGCTTCCCCACCAGATTGGAAGGGAATGAGAGGGGATGAGTGACCTGTCAGCTGCTCCTCTAGAAGGATCTCTTAGCATTTATGATTTAGACGAATTCCTGGGGCACATCAGGTTTGTATTAGGACTGGGTATAATTCTCTCCAAATTTCATAATGGGAGACAATTGAAGGAGCACACATATGGAAAACAAAGTGGAAAGACAGTTTTCCCTTGAAGCAGACATGTTTTCCTAGAATTGGGATGTCACAGTCACACTCCACTTCTGTCTTTACTGAGGGTTCAGTCAATTTTAGTCTTGGAGGAGCTGCAGAGGTGCCTGCTACTGCTTTGGAAGTTAGGATTATGTAATAAATATGCTTTTCCAAGCAAATTGACAGTCTGTCAGCTTCTGCCCAGGTTTCCATGCAGTGTTTGGGAAGAATCTCAGGGAAACAACTAAACAGATGGCCTGTTCTGGTGCCTGTACTGGAAGGTGAAAGCATCCCAGCATGCCCAGGTGCTGCAGGTGTTGGCCTGGGGTTCTGGGCACAGATTCTCTTATGGTTGAGTTAGGATCTTCCTGTCCAAACCCCTACATTTCTTTGAACCCAGCATCGGTTTTCCAACAAGGAATAAAGCTGATTAAGACCTGAAAATCATGCTGGTTCTGCTGTGAAATAGTTTGCAGCTTTTTAAGGCACGTCAGGTCTCTTTCCTTAAAAATATCTCTCAGAATCAAAATGTTGAGAATTACCCTTCCACAGATTTTAACTGGGGGGAGGAAAGCAGGTTTGGGTTATTTGAAACCTTATAGTTCCTGTGAGCTTTATTTTTATCGAGGTTTTAGGTACTTTCAGGAGGGTTTCATCTGTCAAACCCCTTTCCAAGGTGTGTAACTACAATTTATGGGTGATATGGCTGGGTAGGGGAAGGGAAGGCCCAGGAAATCCCTTCACCCACGTGTTGGACTCAGCAGTTCTGTAATGTTGGTCACTCAGGTGAGGCTGGATATGTGAGCTCCTGGTTTCATCTTTGCTGCTTTTGTTGGTTGGTCGCCTAAATATGGGGGGAACCAAAGGGTTCTGGAATGTATCTCTGTAATGGCTCCTTGGGAAATTCTCATTAGGGTTGGTTGACCATGATTTCCTCCATAAACACAGCCTTTGTCATGACAAATTACACAAGTGCTAATTCTAATTCATTGTGGTTTGTGTGTATTTATTGGGAGCAGGAGAAGATATTTGTTGTATATCCTTCAAATTCAAGGATGGTGTGTGCAAAAGTGGGAAGCTGGTGGGGTGTGGGACAGTCCTGCTCCAGCCTCAGGCCCAACTCCTGTTTTTGCCCTCTGGTCAGACTATAGAATCCAACTGGAGGTGTGGGAGGCACAACTTGCAAAGGATCCAGTGCCGCTCCGAGAACAGCAAAGGGGTCTACTGTTTACAGTATGATGATGAGAAGATCATCAGTGGCCTACGAGATAACTCCATTAAGGTGAGCACTTCTCTTTGTCCTTTCCCTGCAGGTGAGTGGGCTCTGCCCTGGGGAGCTGCCTGTGCTTCCTTGGTGTCTCTTGATGGGACCCTGTGTGTGTGCGTGTGGTTGGTGAGGGTGGGATGTCTGAGCCTGGCAAAGTCTTACCTGCACTGTGCTCTGGAAGCTTGGGGCACTGCCAGGGATCCCTTCCACTGACTGCAAAGATGTGCCTTGAAATCAGTGTTCCCACAGGAGGGGGGAGGTCTCTGTGCTGCTGTCTCTGGCTGTGGCTGTTTGATTGCCAGGAGTTTGCTTCCATGCTCATCCTCCCTGGCACTCCTTTGGCCAGACAGGATTTGATCTCCTCATGAGGGCTGGTTATTTTACTGTTCTCTCAAAAACTTACATCAAAACTTCCTTAAGCTAAAGGGAAGGACAAGACCCACTGATGGGACAGACTCACGACTCATGGAAGTCCCTGGTTTTCCTCCCTTCTTTGTAGCTGTGACGATGTTCAAGTCTTGGATCCATGTTCTTGATGTTGCTAAACCATTTACCCTTCTTGTTTCTAACAGATTTGGGACAAAACAAGCTTGGAATGTTTGAAAGTATTAACGGGACATACTGGCTCGGTTCTTTGTCTGCAATATGATGAAAGAGTTATTGTAACTGGATCTTCAGATTCTACAGTGAGGTGAATGTTCTTGCACAGAAATAATTTGAATATCAGGGCTGGGAATATTTTCAATAATCTCTAAATATCAGAAAACATCCCTAAGATAAAGGTGATATTTGTATTCCAGAAGCAAGATATTCATATTTGGCAAAGCATCATATTAAATAAATTTTATTTCCAAATCTATTTTGTTCTTTTAGCATTAGGAATTTTGAAGGAATATGACCTAAGGGATTCAAGGCATATCCTGAAGTTTTGGAGTGGCTGATGGCCAACTATACAATAATTTATTTAGTTAGGGTTTCCCTCTGACATCTTGTAGTTGTGACTGTTATTGAGAGGGTGTTCAGTACCCAGGAGCACTGCCTGACTGCAGTTCTGCTGGCACTGAGGACACTTCCAGCACCATCTTCCTGCCTTCCCCAAGCCCTGCCAGGGCTTAGCCAGCCAAAGCTCTCCCTTAGAGACCAGAGCAGGCTTGTGCATGTTCATACCCTGCAGAGCCATCAGCTTCCCTTGGGATAACGCTGTTCTCTCCCGCAGAGTCTGGGATGTAAATACAGGTGAAGTTCTGAACACGCTGATCCACCACAACGAGGCTGTGCTCCATTTGAGGTTCAGCAATGGGCTGATGGTGACGTGCTCCAAGGACAGGTCCATCGCCGTGTGGGACATGGCCTCCCCCACGGACATCACCCTGCGCCGCGTCCTGGTGGGACACCGGGCTGCGGTCAACGTGGTGGACTTCGATGACAAGTACATCGTGTCAGCCTCGGGGGACAGGACCATCAAGGCAAGTGGCACAGCTCTGCTCCAGGGCCGTGTGGCTCCCAAGGAAAGACTTGGAGCAGCTGAGGGGTTCAGGAGCAGTTCTGGCCCTGCGCCTTTCTGGTGTCTCTCAGTGAGCAGCATCCTCTCGCTGGCTGCTGGTGACTTTGGGCACACAGCTGCACTGGAATATTTTCATGGCTTCTGTTGTACAGCTGCAGAAAAGCAAAGCCCATTTGCTGTTTGAACTCTTAGTCTGGAGATCAGTTGCTCTGTTAAATGTGGCACATCCTGTGCCTTTTTGCAGTGGTATTTTTAATTTCACTTGGCAGTTCTGTCCAGACGTGAAATTCCTCAGCAGTGCCTTTCCTCACCACGCCTTCCCAGCAGCTCAGCCAGGCTGTGCCATGTCTGAAGGATTCAGAGGCTGGATTTGAAGGCTGTTACATACCAGAAGATTTGAGTTACCCAGAGTGCACTAATATAACAAAGGCATTTCCACCCTGCCCTCTGGGAACCAGAGCTGCCTTAGCCTGGGCCAAGAGGTTCTTGGCAGTTCCATGTCCAAATCTCTGCCAGAGATCCTGCTGCACTCTGTGTTGGAAAATGAGCCACTTGATATTCTGCATTACGACTTCAATTACAGTTCATTAAAAATGGGCAAAGTTGATTGAATCCTTTAATGTTAAGACCAAGCTTAAAGGCCACGTTCAGACCTTCTCTTACTAAAAGCTTCCTAGTAATTTCTTTGGTAAAAAACGTGAGAGTTTTGCATTTGATAACTCCATTCTTAAAAACGATTCTTAACTTACCAAGTGTAATCAAATTTTTGAAATCGTTTGGAGCAGTCTCTGCCACCTGAAAATATTTTATATACAGCCCCCAGCTCTTCTCAGTGTCGCTGCTGGGTCCCCACTGGGGCCCAGGCCCTGCTCTTTGCTTCTAAAGATGCTCTGTGGGTTTTCACTGCTCTGTCCAGCAGAGCTCAGCCTCAGGCCTTTCTGTCTGTGAATTCGTAGTGGCTTCTCCTGCACTGCAGAAGCCTTGTTTGGTGCAGCTCTCAGGGGTTTGTCCCGTGTCCCCAGGTGTGGAGCACCAGCACGTGCGAGTTTGTGCGGACCCTGAACGGGCACAAGCGCGGCATCGCCTGCCTGCAGTACCGGGACCGGCTCGTGGTCAGTGGCTCCTCGGACAACACCATCAGGTGGGTGCCACGAGCTGCTGGCCCTGTGTAACAGGGGCCTTCTCACCTGAGAACACGATTTCCCTGCACTTGGATGCTGGCAAAACTTCCTTGGCGTGGCTTGCCGTTGGAGCAGATGGTTTAGGAATGGGGCTCACCTCAGTGTGGGAGTAAACGTTTCACTACCCCGTGAAAGAGTGGGACACTCAGGTTTCAAAGTGAACAAAGCCTCTTATCTGCTGCTATATCACCGTGTCTTCTGCTGGGAGAGATGGGGAAGACATTGATCTCTGGCTTTCTTATTTTCTGAACTTCTAATCAGTGGTTTACAGAGAATAGAAAAAACTTGTTCGAATTTCTCAGAATAATGCTGAGCTTTACTTGCATGTGCTTTTGAATGTTTGCATTAATTTTGGTACATGTACTGCAGCTGCTCTGAATGACACACCTTTTTAAGCAAATTACATACCTCCCACAGCAAGCCAGGCAGGAGATGCTTAACCCTGGGTGTGGGAATCAGCCTTTCTCCTGTGTTCTCCCCAGGCTCTGGGACATTGAATGTGGTGCCTGTTTAAGAGTATTAGAAGGCCACGAAGAGCTGGTTCGGTGCATCAGGTTTGACAACAAGAGGATTGTTAGTGGAGCCTACGATGGGTAGGTTTGAAAGCAGTTCTGAAAAGTTTTGCTTTTCTCTTGCGGGGCTCTCAGGAGTCTTCAGACCATTTCTGTGGGGCTGAGGGCAGGACCCCCTTCCATGAGCACCTCTGGCTTGCTCAGTGTCTGCAGTGCATTGTGAATTCATGGCAGTTACATCCACATCCAGATTCTCCATTTCTTCCTCTGCCTGGAGAGTTAGTGAAAACAATTGTGGAACTGGGTTTGTCTGTAGCCTTTTATTTGGGGTCAGTGTCTGCCTGGGGTTGGTGGGCCCAGCTTCATTCCCACATTCCAGAGGGGTTTGTGTGTGCTTTGTCAGGTTGTCTGTCGCAGCCATCACAGAGCCATCACTGGAATGGCTGCTGCAAAGAAACACAAAACTACCTGGCTTTTACAAGCTTGAGCATTAGTATTTCTCACAATGTGCTTGATCCTGGGGAACTAGCTATAGGGAAAACCTGGCAAGCTTTCCAGGGCTTTGGATGTTATTTTCTATGCTTTCATAATGATTTTCTTATCTTACTTTCAGCAAAATTAAAGTTTGGGACTTGCAAGCTGCTCTTGACCCTCGTGCTCCAGCAAGTACATTATGCTTGCGTACGTTAGTGGTAAGTAAAAGTTAATTAATTGGGGGTTGTCTGGGGTGTTTAGTGCATTATTGTGGGACAGGTGGGAATGCCAGGATGGTTTATGAAGTCCGTAGTGCTTAAGAATGAAGAAAACTGTATTGTCATATCCTGAATGATTTGCATCTGACCTTAAATGAAAGATCAAATTTTTCTGGTTTGAGATTCTCAAATACTCTTAAAAGAAAAAGAAATCATCATGATACTTTATCAAATCACTCTGGGTATTGGTGTGTTTCCCTAGTATCTCTGTAGGGCTGGTTTTAAATTTCCTCTTATTAAAAAGGGGGCAAGAATATTGTGAGCCTTTCCCAAAGTTTTCTGGTAACCTTCACTTTGGAAGGAAGAGCTGGGAAGGGGGAGGAGGGGAGGCTGAGTCCAGCAGATTGCCACAGGAGCTCTCAGCCCTTCAGAGGACTGTCATTTAAGGCTTAAGTTGCTTAAGTTATATTTTTCTTTGTAATGAGGGGTTTGGCTTGTGACAGCAGACTTAATTAAAAATAGATGGGGGAAAGAATTCCTTGTTCTTTTCACCCAAATGTGTGTGGAATTCTACTTCAGGAGTCAGTTTGACAAGCCTGTAGCAACTCAGAGTCCTTGACTGTAGGTGATGCATGTGCTTGGTCTTTCCAACACCTGGGGAAGTGCTTATGTGGCTGGAAATGCTTCTCCTTTTTCTTTCTCTTCACTTGTCTTGATATAGAGATAAGATTTAACTATTCTTCTGTTTAGTTTCAGTGAAAAAGTTGTTTCTGTATTCTTTGGGTATCCTGTAGCTCAGGTTGGAGTTTGGGATCGCTCTGCCAGCTTGGGTTAGTTCTCCAATACAGGCAGAGTCCTCACTTTAAATTTAATGAGAATGGGTAAGCAGGACTAAGGGGAGAGCCTTTTCTGGGCTTCTTGGTGCCACTTTGAGATCTGTTGGAAGAGCTGCTGGAGCATGTACTCCCCTTCTTACGGCAGCGTTTGAACTCCTGGCTGGTGTGTGAGCCCTGAGGATCCTCTCAGCAGGGTGGAGCTGTGATGTGCTCTTTTGGGGCTGCACAAAAGCAGAATCCAGCAGAGAATTCTGCAGGAGAAGGAGCCCTGGCAGAGCATCAGTGCCAGCCAGGGGCAGAAATTGCTGCTCCTTGGTGGTTGGGCAGCTTCTGTCTGGAACAATCTCAGCCTGTGGCTGGGCTGGCCCCACCAAGGGAGGCTCAGGGTACAGCACTGGATTTGAGAGCCGTGTGTTTTCTGTGAAGAATTCTCATACAAAAGCAGCTTTCCTTAAATGTGTGTGTAATTATGAAGGTTTTTTAGTCAGCACAGCAGAGTTTGAACACACTTTGTGTGTCCAGATAGCTGTGTGATACCAGTGCTCTGCAGTGTTTCCCTCTTGCCTTGCTGACTGCTTGCCTCTTGCCCACAGGAACATTCAGGACGTGTCTTTAGGCTCCAGTTTGATGAATTTCAGATCATTAGTAGTTCCCATGATGATACAATTCTGATTTGGGATTTCTTAAATGTGCCACCGAGTGCCCAGAACGAGACCCGCTCTCCATCTAGAACATACACCTACATCTCCAGATAACAGTCTGCACTTTACTGCCCTCAGAAGGTAAGGCTCCCTCGTTTGTTGGATCTGGGAAATGTCTGAAATGTTCCCTCTGCCTGCAGCTTGGCTTAGTTAAACAAGCTGAGGTTCTCCTTAAGAAAATAAAACCTTTTTATGCCACTCCTTTCCCTATCTAGTCTTTGTGTGGTCATGCTCCAGCATGTCTTGTTGGCTTACCCCCTTCTGTAATCCCTCCTGGTTGTAACTGGGTGTTCAGGCATGTTAGAGAGCTGTCATGTATTCACAGCATTCCTGGGAATCGAGGAGGCTTGGTGTATGGCACAGGCATTCCAGCTGTGCCAGGAAATTGGAGCTGTTTGGAGCTCTCCGTGTACGTGCTGGCTGTGGGGAGCTGTGGAAGGAGCAGTGCAGGGCCTCTGCAGGGATCTGAGCCTTGGGCAGCAGCAGCAGCAGCTCCCTGAGAAGCACAAGTGGCAGGGGAAGCTCAGAGCTCACCAGCACTGCTCAGAGCCCTTTGTTGGGAGTGTGGATTCTTTTCCTCTCTATTGCTGCCAACAATTGCACTTCAAAATACACCTGTGAGTGCTGGGACTCAGAAACACAGGCACTGCCCTTCCAAAGCACAGCAGGCTCTGCCAGTGCTTCCAAGGAACTGGAGACACCACAACAAGAGGAGCTGGGAGTGACATGGCCCCAACAGGAAGGATTTATTTTATTTGAAGTAGATAATGAATACTTTGCTTAAACATGGTGTGGAAAGCCTTCCTGTAAGAAGGGATTCTCATTATCTCTCTGGATACATTTGTCCCTGCTGTGGCAATATGCTCCTCAGGTTTTTGCACTCCTGCAGGATCTCTGCATCTGGCTAGGAAGTCCCTTCCCCTGTGCAGACACACTTTGAGGTGCTCCTGCTTAAAGAAGAGTTTTCTTTCACCTCAGGAATTGTTGGCTGCCTTCCCTGCTACTGAACTCCTTTTAAAAACGCCAGGGCAGTGCCCTCTCTGGATCTGACACTTGAATCTGTTGGCATACAGCTTTGCAGGGAGGCTCTGAGCCAGCAGTTGGCCATTGCCAGGCTGAGCTGCCTCTCAGCATTCCTGTAATCAGGCCCTGGAATAAGGAAGAACTGATGCTGTGAACATGAGCCATGTGCAGAATCCCACTTAAACCTTCCCCTCACAGCAGGTTTTAAGAGCACTGCTGCAGGGGTGGCTTAGTGAAACTCAGGGACTGGCTCGTTCTTCCTGGGGCGGGACAGGGACAGCTGGGAAGGCTGAACTGCTGAGGATGCTGGTACAGGGTGGGAGTGGCTAAAAACAACTCCATAGGACATAATTCCTAAACTCCCCAAGGAGCCAGGGCCTCTAGCACTGCCTGCCTTGTGTGTTTGATCCCAGAGGATGTAAATGCATCCGTGTGGAAAGCTGGATGCTGTCACTGACACATCCCCAGGGACTGTGTCCTGCTCCTGGCACTGGCTTTGTGCCACTGGATCCAGACCTAAGTGAGCTGCTGCTGTGGGGCCTCCAAGGCTTGTTGAACCTGAATGATTTTCCCTCTCAATGGAAAACTTGTTTTCCTCCTTTCTGTGAGTAATTCTGTTTTTTATTTTTCTTGCCTTTTCAGGCAGGTAGAACAGGCTGCATTTTGTCAACAGTCTCCATCTACCTTCCAGTCCTGCATCAGTGCTTGGTTCTGTTGACTAAAATGATAATTTGAGATGGACAAATTCTGTTTTTAAATTACAGATTGGGCAGGCTTCTTTTATTAGTTTTGATTCATATAAAAGCCACACAGTGTGTTTTAAGGGCAAAAGAGACACAGAATCATACACTGTCCTGAGCTGGAAGGGACCCACAAGGATCATCCCTCCAGCTCCTGGCCCTGCACAGACACCCCAGCAACCCCACCCTGGGCATCCCTGGCAGCTCTGGCAGCCTCGGGGCCGTGCCCATTCCCTGGGGAGCCTGGGCAGTGCCCGGCACCCTCTGGGGAAGAACCTTTCCCTGCTCTCCAGCCTGAGCCTGCCCTGGCCCAGCTGCAGCCGCTCCCTCAGGTCAAGAACTCGGCACTGTGCTGGTGCCTCACGTGGCCCTCCCGGCTCTGTCTTTGGGATTGGCCAGGACAGTGTGAGAAGCCTTTGGCAGGGGGTTCTGCTGCTCACATCCTGCACACTTGGCACTTCTGCACAGCTCAGTCTGCCTGGCCTGGGAGGCACAGCTGGGACCACGCAGCCCCTCATCCTGGGAGCTGTTGGTGTTGGTAATGACATTCCCTGAACAGCTATTTCCTCTACTGCAGAGATGCTGTGATGTCACTTTTTGACAGGTTTGTCTGACTTCAGAATCCAAAAACCCTAAATCTATATAAAATTTTGGTCAAACAGCTAATATTTCATCATGACATTTAATGAAACAGTTTTATAAGCTTTCAAACATCACAGTCTTGTGAATTTTGAAGCAGCCCTGCACACGTTTTTACAGGCTTTGCAATGTGAGGCTCTTCAAAGTGGATCATTTTTGACAGTCCTGGCAGTTGGCTGTGAGAGTTTTATTGCTTTCTGTTGAATTCCTGTTGTTTATTGTAACATGATAAAAATTGTTCCCATATGATAGTCTAATATTCTGGTATTAAGCATTAGCCCTTGGGCTGAGGGAAGGGAAGCTGAGGGGAATTGCCTAAGGATGTTTTAACCTTTCATGGGAATTTCATATCAGAAGAGGGAAGTTCTCCCTAGTCCATAAAGATGGTTTTGGGAAGTGGCAGGTAAAACCAAAGCTCAGATTTAATTACAGTCAGACCTTACCCTGCCTCCAAGCTGATAATGGAGCTATCAGGCTGGAAAAGGTCATGGGAGTATCAAAGTATTTGAGGTTTTTGTGTGTTTTCCTAAAAGCTGCTCATGTATTAAAGCAGCTGAACTTGCCTCCTGTGCAGAACTCTTGCTCTGCAGTGTGAGGAATAAAGGACAGTCCCCATGGTCGCTGTTTCAGTGAACAGCACTGGGGTTTGGGGGCTGAGCTGGAGGGTCCCTGGCTGTGCCCACCAGGGCTGTGCCTCTGCCTCTGTGGAAGGGAACTGCCTGTGGGTCACTGCCAAGGCCCAGGAGAGCCTGGCTCTTGCTGCTGTGGAGCTCGGAGCACACCCCAGAGCCCCTGGGGGCAGCTCCCCTGCAGGAGGGGCTGCAGTGGGGAGTTCTGGCCAGCAGCCCTCCCTGTGCTGCACGAGTGTCACAGTGCTCTGCCCTTCCCTCTCAGCCTGGATGCAAAGGCTGCTGTGGGCCTGAGCACCTCTGGGTGCTGTTTGCTCTGTGCCTCCCCTCAGTTCACTTGTCTTTTGTCTTTTTCAGGGTTCCACAGTCTTGAACTACTGGATTTTTGGCTACTACATGCCTGAAGATGATTGACAGCTAAAGTCAGAATTGGTTCTAGATGCTGTGTAGATGCAAAGCAGCACAATTCTATATCTAAATTTCTTAATCTTTCCTGCTCTCAGTGGTCGTCTTTGAATTTGCTACAAATTCACTGACTTGGAGTAGATGAATTTCAGAAGCCTATCCTTCCCTGCTGTGAGAAATCCAAAGCTTCACATGTAAATTGTCCGTAGAAACTGAACTCTGATGGCTTGTTTTTCAGATATAAATCGGAAGTCAAGAAAGGACTTGGCCTAATTTATATTGCTTTGCACTTTTGTCTGACTTTAAAGAAAAAAAAAAACATTCTCCAATGAAATTTGGGTGCCAAACACATGCCCAGAATGTACAGAGCTTTGCTTTCCAGTCACCACTGTCCTTTAGGCGTTCCCCATGGCAGGTTCAGAGCCCGTTCTGTTCCATAGGTGTACGTTGGACTCTTAGAAATATTTCTGAATTGCTCAGTAATATTTTTGGATTACAGTTTACTTGTTTCTGCACCAATAATTTCTTTTAAATTAAAGATTCCCTGCAATTCAGGCTAGGTTATCTGAGCTAGTTGTATAGCACTGTCTTTTCCTTTGCCCTGTGCTCTGTACTCGCCGTCCTGCGCTTCCTGATGTTTGCTGTAGTCCCCCCTCCTTCCCTGTGTGCTTCCCTCATCTCGGATACTGTGTAAGCATGTAGATACCTTGTACATACAGCAGAGCCTCTGGTGCCAGGCTCGGGATGTCCTGACACTTCACACTAACACTCAGCGTGGTGGCACTTGGCAGCAGGACATCCTGACCCCTGGCACTGGTGGTGACATGATTACCTAGACATTGTCTCGCAAAAGGAGGTTTTCAGTATTCATTAGTTGGGTTTGTTTTTGTTTTTTTTGTTTCATTTTTGGTTTTTTTTTAATGGGAACTACATATTTTAAAATGTAATTTCTAAACTTTTTAAAAATTAAAAACTGTTTAATTTATGTTCTGTATCTTATATTTTTGTGCCGCGGGATTTGCAGCTGTGTGTCTCTAACACCAGTGGGGCCTCGCAGCCCCCGCTGATGTCCTCGGTAGCATTAGTGTGGCTGCTCAGTGGAGAAGAACCATGGGCCAAAGTTCCATTTATTTATGTTTGGTTTGTGACACTTCCTGACGGTGGAGAGGAGCTCCTTCCAGTCACCGCTCTGCTTCCTGTGCCCGTGCTGGGTTCCCGGGAGGATCGGCTGCCGTGTCCTGGCTCCTCCAGGCTTTTGTTAGGGAGCCTCCATAGCTGCTTCTTCAGTTCTCACAGTGTCCCCTTCCCTTTGTGTGGTCACACAACCCCCCTGCGCTGTCCTTGGGTCAGGAGGAGGCGTGGAGCAATGCAAAGTGAGTTTCCCATCGGCACCGGCCCCGTGGCTTTTCTGTCCCCGCCGCCCTGGGCGGGCGCGGCTGGCGCGGGCCGTGCCGCGCTTCCCCGGCTCTGTGTCCGTCCTGTGCTGTTCTGTGCTGGCAGCAGTGTTGGCTCTCTTGGGTTGTTGCCTTTCCCTGCGCGGTGCCGAGGGACAGCGGGGGAGCTCCAGGTGTCACCAGCCCAGCCCCTCCCCGGGGGCACTGCAGGGCTCCCCTCCCGCCCTTCCCGGGGAGCCCAGCTCCCATCCCCGTGTTACTCCAGCTATTTATTCATCGAGATGAGCGAATGTGGTGAAGTCCAGAAGAGTAAACTCGCTCCTGAGCGTCCATGAGGTCACTTTTTGGTAAGCTTGACAGTAGTTCGTGCAAGTGTCTTACTTTACCCTTCTCATCTAATAGCTTTAATATTAAAACTGTTTAAAAAAGAGACATCTGTTGCAGCCCTGAAGAAAAAGGTTCTTTGTTTCTGAAGAGCGGAGTCCTTTTTTTAAAAATGCATGTGTAAGATTTAAATTCCTGTTTTTCCTTGGGAGATAATGATATTTGAACATGCAGTCTAAACTTCTTTGTGCTTTGTGTAACATAGCAGTGGACTTTTGTGATTGGCACCCAAGGAACTCGACTCCTGGGATTCATGGTAGTGATCCTGGCTGCACTCTGGACTTTGTTTTGCTAACCATAATTGAGCAACTGTACATTACTGCGATATTAATGTTTCAAAGCACTGGGATAGTCTAATTCTAACTTGTAATTATGTTTGCCAATTATCTGTTTGGAAAGTTGGTGTATGAACAGCTTCTTGAAACTGTTAAATTGTACAGATATCGTTCATGATCTAAAGCTTTGTACTGTGGAATGTGCTTAATAAAAAAAAGTTTGAACTTAATTTGTCACATGAACGGATGAGTGATGTCACCTCAGCAGAGCTCGGTGTCGGGGTGGGTTAAGGATGGGCTGGAGCAGCCTGGGCTGATGGGAGGGGTCTCTGCCCTTCCAGCCCAGCCCCTGCTCTGACACGGGTGGTGGCAGCTGCTGTTCCACCCTTCCCTTTCTTGGGGCAGACTCTGGGAGGAGCAGTGAGAGCTGGAGCTGAGCTCACTCACCCATCACAGAGGTCTGAACCCCACTGCCTCTGCAGGAACATCACAAGGATCTTCTCTTCCTTTACCAAGGGCGCAGATAGAATTTTTACAGTATTACCCATCTCCTGGCTTGTTGAAGGAATCTCCATGTCTTGAGCAATGCAGTCTTCCAGAGCTTGCTCTGACTCAGGAAAAGCTTTGCCTTGGGCTTTCTTCAGCTGCTGTGCAGTGACTTGTTCAGTTTTTGGGTTTGGTGGGTGTCTGGGAGGCACTGACCTGAGATGGTTTTGGAGGTGTCATAAACTCTGTGCTAAGCAAATGAGCAGTTCTGGCTCAGCACTGGCAAAGCCAGGCCTCAGAATGTCTCCAGTGCAGATGACCTCTTGCTCTCCTTGCCCCACTCCTGATCCTGGGTAGGAGTGTTGGGAGCAGCGTTGCTGCTGCTCAGGCTGAGGCTGCCCTCGGGCAGTGAGTCCAGTGCCCTCTGTTTGGTGCCAGCAGTGCTCTGTGGAAGTGCAGCCTGGCAGAGCTCCTCACAGAGGTTCTGAAGGCCTTGCTGGGTATCATTATCCAAATAAGCCACAAAAGCTCTGGGATGGAGCTGCAGTGTAAACCTTGAGGTCAGGCTTTCCATTCCACCTCACCTGGGTGGCCTTTGGGTTCAGTTGTTCTGTGGGTTTCCCCTTGCAGCCTTTAGCAGCTGCCTGTTACCTCCCACCAGAGGACTTCCCAGGGAAGTTGTGGAGGCCCTGCTCCCCTGGGTGCTCCCACCCATCCTGGAGTGATTTGGGGCCCCTTTGGACTCTCCCCTCCCACCAGAGGATGGGAGCCACATGCTGTCCTGAGCATGGAGTGCCCGTGGTGCTGGGCAGTGCCCTGGGAGGGTGGGCAAGGAGGGCAGGGCTGGGTTTCAGGGGCCCCCACAGGCACCAGGGTCTCATTTAGGCCCAGCATCTCCTACCAAGCCCTTCCCAAACTCCCGGGGCTGCCTGTGGATGGGGTTAGAGCAGCAAAATTCCAGAGGAAAACTCCATCCAACCTGGCCTGGGACACTGCCAGGGATCCAGGGGCAGCCCCAGCTGCTCTGGGCACCCTGTGCCAGGGCCTGCCCACCCTCCCAGGGAACAATTCCTTCCCAATCTCCCATCCAGCCCTGCCCTCTGGCACTGGGAAGCCATTCCCTGTGTCCTGTCCCTCCATTCCCTTTCCCACAGTCTCTCTCCAGGTTTCCCGTAGCTCCTTCAGGCCCTGCAAGGCCCCAGTGAGGTCACCCCAAAGCTTCTCCTCTCCAGGCTCAACAATGCCAGCTCTCGCAGCCTTTCCTCCCAGCAGAGCTGCTCCATCCCTCGGATCATGCTGGAGCCTCCTCTGGCCTGGCTGCAGCAGCTCCAGGCCCTTCCTGTGCTGGGCCCCAGGGCTGGGGCAGCTCTGCAGCTGGGCTCTCACCTGACGGGGCACAGGGGCAGAATCCCCCCTCCCCTGCTGCCCACATGGGGGGGGATGAAGGGGAAAAAAGCATTGGAATAATATAAAAAATAAGTTTAGAAAAGACCCTTTTCTGCTCCCCATCCCAGCAGAGCTTTTGCTAAAAATCCCAGGCCAGGCCCAGTCTCCAGGAGCGCAGCCTCTCCCTGGATGTGCTGCCAGACACAGCTGCCATCCCTGCAGTGGGAAACGCTCCCGTGGGATGCTGCTCTGGCGCCCAGGCTCTCCGTGGTGTCTGGACAGGCTGTCCCTGTGCCACCGTGCTGAGCACAGCCCGTGCTCTGTGACAGTGACAGGATTTGGGGCGGCCCTGCCCCACAGCCCCCGGCTTCTGGGCTCGGCAGGGAGGGGGGATGGAGCCAGCTTTGGCTTCTCCAAGCTCCCGCTTCTCACTGGATACTTTAAAAACATCTGTGCAATGCTCTGTGGTGCTGACACAGGACTCGAGTCAGTTGTTGATCATCCACACGCCAGGACAAAACCTCGCTCTGGGCGGCGGGGGCTCCACAGCAGAGCTCTGTGCCCTCTGCAGAAAGGCCTTTTGTTCTGCTCTGGAACTGAATTCAGAGCAGGAGATGACAAAGATCAGCGGTGATTACCCAAGCCTGTAGGTAACACCCTCATGGAACATCTCCGGGCACTGCAGCGGGGTGAGGGACTGAAGGGAGTCGAGGCCTCTCTGCTCTCAGCTGTCTGAACTCGCTCGGTCTCCCCGGGTGTTTCCATCATCACTAAACACGTGGCACGTGCCCACTGAAATCTGGGAGCACTGACTGAAATGGTTCATTTTTATCCTTAGAAGATTTTTCGTTTTGTTTTAGGATTGAGATTTTTTTTAAAAAAATATTGTAAATAGTAATTTAACAGATCAAAATCACAACTGAACCAAAGGGAGATCCCGCAGAATTTTCCTTGTGCTTTGTACATCTCTGCACAGGAGCTGGGTGTATCCAGCCGGGCACTAGAGATGGGCACCCTTTGGGAAGGGCCCCGCTGCCTTCCCTGAGCACCATCGGCGCTGGGGGAGCGGTAATTGGGAGCGGTGATTGGGAGCCGTAATTGGGAACCGTAATTGGTTACGGCTGCCTCTGGAAGGGTTTGCAGGGACCACCCTCTCTCCCGTCTCGTCTTTCCCACCGTCTGCTCGCGGCTGAGCCCGGAGCAGCCCCTGGCCGGATAATTCCCCTGCGCTCCCCACCCTGCAGCCCCTCGGGCTGGATTGAGTGGGAAAAGGCGCTGGGAGTACTCTGCAGACACCTCGGTGGGGCCGGGGCTGGTTTGGCCGCGGGCAGGGACATCCTGCAGGGACATCCCGCCGGCTCCTTCCCCGTGCCCGGGGGCTCCCCTGGACCCCTGGACGCGCTCCCGGCTGCTCCCAACCCTGTCCCGCGGGACTCGAGCTGCGCAAGGAAAGGTCCGAACCAGCAGCATTTGGTCGGGACACAAACCTTCCCTCTAGAGCGGGGTTGCTCCGAGCGAGGAAGAGAAGAGAGGCGTAGGGAAGCGGCCAGGGTGTGTTGCCCCAAACCTTTCCCTTCCCTTGGGGAGGAGAGAAAATCGCTCCGGGTTCCGAATGTGGAGCCTCGGCTTTAGAGAGAGGGAGGCACAGATGGGCAAGTGCCTGCTCTGTCTGACCCTTCGTACTCCCCAGCCCTCGTGCCCCTGCTCCTTGGCAGGGCACCCCGCCCCTCTCTGCCCCCTCTCCCTCCGACCCTGGCTGCGGAGCACAGCGATGGGCAGGGGATGGGATGCAGGGATGGGAGGAGCAGCACGGCCGCAGGGTGAGGCTGACGCTGGTGCTGGTGGCAGGGAAGGTCCCCTCTGTCCTTCACAGAGGAGCCTCCCCTGTCCTGACTGCACCACTTTCTTGCAGAGGTTAACGTGGCTCTTGCTCAGCACCTCTCGGCTGGCGAGGGCAGGGGACAGTGACGGGGACAGCCCGGGCAGGTCCTGCCCTCCCCGAGAGAGCCAGTCCGGGATGCTGAGCCATCCCCACAGCCGGCTGGGATGAGGGGAAGCTGCTGAGCACAACCCCCCCGGGACCGGCTGCTCCCCGAGGCTCCGCAGCCCCTCAGGTGCTCTTTGCTGCCAGGACCCAGCGGGATGGAGCCCCGGAGCGAGGAGGGGACTCCCTTCCCCGGGGGTGGCTCTGCCCCACGGCCGAGCCCCGGGAGCCACCCGAGCGCGGCCACCCCCGGCTGCTGCTCCGAGAGCCCCGCCGGGCACGGGCGATGCTCTGCCCCCAGCCACACCTCGGGACACATAATCCTGACTTCACACTTTCTCCCAGACAATATCTTTCCATATAATCTTAATGATTCCTGCTGCAATAACAAATAGGCAGCCCTGAGAATAACTTCACACTTAATTGCTCGTGCCAAGAATCTCACCACTTGGCCCTTCTCTGGGTGTTTTCCCTCCAATCCATCTGCACAAACAGAAGTGGGCCAGTTCTGTGCCTCAGGAATGAGGAGATAAAAAGGCAATAATTTATTTTTCCACCAAAGCTAGAAGTATTTTATAGAATTTGCTAAAGTTTTTGTTTCAGGAAATTTCATCATGTCTCCAGGAAAAAAAAAAAGCGCCTAATTGGCCTCAGATTTTCTAACTCCCTTTTCATTTTTGTAATATGAGGAGGTCTAGGTCATCTCAAGGTCACTGCAGTTAGTGTTGCTTTAGTGCACCTCTGTGGATACCTCGTTTCTGCAGCAGTTTTTCCTTGAAGAGCAGCCCCAGCCTGCTGCTGTAACAGCCACTTTCCTTGGCAACCAGTTGCATTCCTTTAGCATATGGAAATATTTTTTAAAACACATAACATATAGGGCTGCTTGTAGGTGAAATTCTCCAACAGAAATGGAGCAAATGCTTCTAAGCCCTTTGCATGGTGTTGTAAAAAAAAAAAAAAGCTTTTAGCAGAAAGCTGCCATTTCCCATTATCTGCGCTGGGATCTTGATGTCAAAATGCTGGTGGTTATCAAATTAATAAAAATGTTCTGCTTGGGAAAAATTTAATTTTACCACCCTCCCAAGGCTTCCTGCAGTGTTGCCATGTTGGTTTACATGGCTTCAGGTGGTGAGGTCATTCCAGCCTGGGCTTAGCTTGATTTTTTTTGGTCTATCTCGGTAAAGCTGTGGATTCCAAATCTTTTGTTTTAGGAAAACTTGATATGTGGTATCCTGAAAATGTAACAAACGCTGAGTCTGCATCTGCTGGAGAAACAGAGTTTAAAAGAAAGAGGTGTTTGTACCTGAATGACCAGGTTGTTGTGAAGAGGTAAGGCCAAAGCAGAGAGGAGGCACCATCCCAGAATCCCAGAATGGTTTGGGTTGGAAGGGACACTAAAGCTCATCCAGCTGAGCTGGACCCATGCCCTGAGCTACTGCTCAAGGCTTTCCTCCAGAGGGCCCAGCCCAGGCTGGAATTATTGGGTGTTTCAGCTGCAGATTTAAAGCAAAGCTGATGCTTTCCACAAGTACCCCCACACTGCCTCCATCTGGGTTTGTCTTTTTGTGCTGCTCCTGTCAAAACCTGGCAAAATTTTGCAAAATCACCAAGGAAAGGCCCAAATGCAAATGAAAAGTGGAGGCGAAGCCTGGGTGGATGTGGGGAGGAAAAAGCTCCTGGTCCCTGATCCTTTACACAGCACAGTATTTAAAATTTGCTGAGGAAGGGCCAACTGCCTGGATCTGGGGCGGGAGATAAATGGAGTGAGATCCTCAGGGATCTGCCACAGCCTCAGCCCTGGTGCATCTTCCCGAGCCTTGGGAAGGCTCAGGGAAACAGGGACCAGCTCCAGCACCGGGCAGAGCTCACGGAGCTCACACAGCTTGGTCAGCTCAGCATCTGCCAAGTTCCTGATGGCAGCTCCTGCCTTCGAGGCTGGGAAAGGACCCCAGAACTCAGTGATGTCATGTCCGGGAAATTAATGACTAGCAGGACTTGGAAAGAGCTGGTGAGGAAGTGGTTGTGATCCCATAGGAGAATTTTTTTTTTCAGGCAAGCACGTGGTGAATCAGAGTGCCAGGCTAGGCCCTGGGGCTGAGGGATCTCTGTGTTTATCTGTTAAAACAAAAGGGAGAGGCTGCACTGCAGCTGGAGGCTCTTGCTGGGGGTGCCTGGCCTTGGCTTCCCTGCTCTGACCTTGCAGTCCCTCTGGCACAGAGTGGGGTGTGCCTGTGTGTGCTCGTTCATCCTGAAAAAAATACTGTCTTTCCACTAGCAGCACCCTTACTGCTGTGGGAGCGTGTGCCCAGTGCCAGGGGTGCACAAGAGAAACCTGTGCTGCTCCAAAGGCAGGGGAGGCCAGACTTTGCTTTGTGCAGATCCCATTTCAGCAAAATGGAGAGGCCAGAAATGCCTGTACCAGTTGTCTTGACAAGGGCTGGAAAGAAAACTGGAACGGAGGAAGAAAAATCACATATTCAGGGCAAGGACAGCAGTGAAAGCAAGACCAAGATCTGCTCAGTGTGACCAGCAGAGAGAGGCTGGAGAATAAATTAACTTTCCCTTCAAAGCCAGGCAGGGCCTGGGTCAGCAGCAGGAGGGGGTTACAGGGGCCTGAGCTCATTCTGACACCGTGAGCAGCACAGTGATGCTGCCCACGCAGGTGTTTGCCCACCTTCGTGCCCCCTCACAGCCCCTGGTGCTTTGGAATCATTTTGGGAAGCCTTAGTGAGCAGCTCGTGGGCCTTCCAGGAGAGAGGGAGCAGGGGAAACACACATCCTGCATCGTTTCTGTAGGAGAAACATTCCTGTTCCTGTTTCTGGGCAAGAAAATGGACAAGGTGTCCCCTGAGTGTTCCCCTGAGGTTGCTGGGATGCACAGCCCCTGACCCTGCGTGTTTGCAGTTCCCAGCCTGCACATCCCAACTGGCTCCTCTGGAAGGGGCCTCAAAGCCCACCCAGTGCCACCCCTGCCATGGGCAGGGACACCTCCCACTGTCCCAGGCTGCTCCAAGCCCCATCCAGCCTGGCCTTGGGCACTGCCAGGGATCCAGGGGCAGCCCCAGCTGCTCTGGGCACCCTGTGCCAGGGCCTGCCCACCCTGACAAGGGGGAATTTCTTCCTCAGTAATCTCAACCTACTCTCTTTCAGTTCAAACCCATTTTCCCTTGCCCTGGCACTCCAGTTCCTGATGAATTGTCCCTCTCCAGGTTCCCTGCAGCCCCTTCAGACGCTGGCAGGGGCTGTGAGGTCTCCACACAACCTTCCCTTCTCCAATCCTCACAACCAGCTGGTTTTTTGGTGAGCACAGCCCGGTTTGTTTGCACCTCCTGCTTCATCCTGAACACGTTTTGCCATATTAGGCAAGTAACAGAACTGGAAAAGGCGCCAGTAACAAACACCGAGTTTTTCTGTGGATGATTTCCTGCAAACACTCATTTCTAGGAGTCTGCTGGTCAGAACTGGCTGAACACCCCAGCCCAGTGAGCTTCCCTCTCAGAGTGCTGGTGAATTATTTGCCGTGACTTGCCCTTGGCTATTTTCTGAGGGTGATTAATGATGTACCTTGGGTGCTCTTCTCTTGTTTTGCTTTTTCTCTCCATGACCGGAGAACTGAAACAAGAGCAGTGAAATGAGGAAATTCAAGTTGCCACTTGGACTTCCAGCAGGAATTCCAGAGCCAGCACACATTCATGTGAGAGCTGGCGAGACTCTCACTTCTTCCAGCGCCTCTGTGACATCCTGGCAGTTCCCCAGCCCATTGCTGAGTGTTTAACTTGTCCCATGTGACACAATCCAAACAGGGCCATGCTCCTTCCCAGCTCCTGCAGCCACAACAGGCATCCAGATGATCTTCCTTTTTAAGGAAAATCAACATTTTCAGGAAGCTCATGGACCGGGCATGTGTCCTTTTCCTCAGCCAGAGCCGTGGTGTGGTGTGAGGAGAGCACAGAATTCCTGGGAGCCACAGGGCCACCAGAGGCCGAGGGCAATGGCAACACAAACCTAAGGCAAGCTTTAATTTAGCTTATTCTGAGACAATTCAAGGTCACCTGTGCCACACCAGGGGCTTTATTTCTCCATCCCTGAGAGGAATTCAGCAAAAATCCAGCCCCATTCCCAATAACCCAGTTGCCAGTGGGAGCAGGGCTGGCTGGGAGGTGTCTGGGCTGGCACCAGGAATTGTCCTCAGCTGAGCCCCTTGGCCACACGGGGCTGGTGCTGCTCTGCTCTGGCCCAGCCGTGTCCCAAGGGGGGCTGGGGGCAGGTTTGAGCTGAATGCCAGGTGTGGGACATGAAACACCGATTTTGAGCTGTGGTGCAGTGAGCTGGAGCCCAGAGCTGGGTGCAGCAGCACACGCAGACAGCTGAGGCTGCTCTCTCTGCATTCACAGTCCCTCTGTACTCAGCTTTTACCACCATGAGTAGCCCTGCTCATTACCCCACTCCTCTTAGCAACATCCACCACCTACGGCTTGTAAAAGGTTTGTGAGCACCTTCCAAAGCAACCTCCTCCAAACGTGCCTGGGGATAAACATTTGCTGCCTCCTGGAATAAATGGGGCTTTTTGTCCTCACTTTAAATTCATGGGCAAAGATTTTGGAAAATGTCACATGATTTTGGAAATTACAGCGGTCAAAGACTAATTTAGAAGCATTGTTGAACTACTTTGCAACCCAGATACTGAATTTCAAGCAGCTCAAGCCAGAATAAAAATGTTAAAAATGGTTAGTTGGTTTTGAAATTTTTACTTATGCCATCTTTTATTACCTTCTTGGGTTTGAAATTCTGGCTTATGCCATCTTTTATTACCCTCTCACACTTTTCTTCACGCAATAATGTGATAAAACTACATTCAGCTGCAGCTGTGATTCTGGGCAGCAGCCAGGGAGCAGGGGGCAGGAGGGGTGACAGAGGGGGCAAAGGGGGCTGTGTTTGCCCTGCAGGGAATGGGGAATGTTGGGCAGGGCAGGCCCATCCACATCCCCCTCTCCCAGAGAAGCCGCTTGTGAGGGACACGTCGGTGTCCCTCAGTGCCCTGCCTTGCCACCAACCTCCTTCCCGGGCAGGGAACGCTGCTCCCAACCTTCCACAGGGAAAGGCAAAGCTCTGTAACATTCCAAAAGAAGCACAAAGTGTTGGATTGTTCTTCAGAATGAAATAAAACCTCACAGCACACTGATATCATTCAGGCTGGTGCTTTATCTCCTCAGCTGGAGCACAGCCCGTGCTGCTGGATGTCGACCTGAGGGGATCATGGATAAAAGCCTTCCTTTTGGGAAATGGGATTTCGTTGTTAATTTGTTGTTTGATTATGTGAGATCACATAATCAAATCACACACACAAAAATAAAATTTCAGTTGTTGCCCCAAATACAGATTTCATTGGGGTTGCTGGTGAAGCCAAAGGGGCAGAGAGATACAAAACCATCCTGTGATGATTTCAAGCAGCTGGTGGAACATGAATGTTTACCAGGATGGGCCATTTGGTAGTGCTTTAACTTCTACACTTTGGGCCCAAAGACAACCAGAAATGGAGCAAACTATGAAATAATAAATGCATCCTTTAGGTAAGCATAAAGGATAAAACTGGCAGGGCGAAACCTGGCACCTCCAAGGAGAATCTCCTCTCTCTTGTCTAATTCCAGTGATTTGTGTGAAGTTCCTCACCTTGGGGATTGCACGACTCTGGAAAATGCAGTGTCACATGCAATTACCTTTCACTGCCCAGACAAACCGCCAGGGCATTAACCTGAGCTTTTCCATGGAGAGCTCCAGAGGCATATCCCCCTTGGAAAGGCCCAGAATGCAGCTTATTTCCAGCTGAATGGAAGACAATGCCTCCAAAGAGAAGTCAGAGTGCAGAGGCACGGCCAGTGCAGCAGTTTAGAGCCCAGCTCTCAGCAGGTCGCAGGGCTGGAGAGAGGCTGTGGTGGGATATGGAAATGCTTTCCTTTTTCAGATCTGGCAGTGAATTCCATGATGTCCTGTTGTGATTTTAGGGCTGGTGGAGATGTGGAGTTGCTTTAGCTCCTGTGCCAGCTCCAGGCAGGGAGGAGCTGAGCTGCGTCTGCTCTTCACAGCAGAGGAGCAGGTGGGTTCTGGACCCATCCACCCATGAAAATGGCATTTTGGTGCCACAAAGGGCTGTCACAGCTCCTTGAAAAGCCTGGGCTGAGTCTGGAATGCGAGTGCCAGGTTACACATGGAAATGGAGTGTGGAAGCCAGACCCAAAGGAATGGATGTGGGGGATTTGCTGTCCAGGCTGCATCCTGGTCCCACGTGGAGACTTGGATCTGCAAACAGAGCCCTTGCAAGCTCTCACCTGTGTGAGCTGATTCTGCACCTGTTTGGTCAAAAACCATCAGCAAAGCACCCCCTGAGCCCCCTCTGTACTGCTCCCCTTCCTGCAAAGCAAACAAGGAGCTGGGCTGGGGAGTGTTCTCGTGGCACTCCTACACAGAACAGAAATGCACATATGACCTGGCATCTGCTTCTTTTTCCCAATAAACTGCAAAGTCAACACACACAAATATGTTTATGTGAACAGACCAGAAAAACAGCTGGTTCATCAAAGCAAAAGGGGCACGCTTGGCTCTGCTGGGCCAGGGTTCAGCGGGCTCCCATGTATTTATAAAGTGAGAAAGTGGAGCATGTTTGAACATGCAGGTGGATAAATATTCCTGCCAGACCTGCTGGAGTATTTGAAGTCTCCCTGAAGCCGCTGCTCTGACTCACCCCTTCCCAGGGAATGCTGCCCTGTGGGGAGCAGGGAATGCTGCCCTGGGGGGAGCTGCTCTCCCAGTCTGGAGCTGGCACCTCCTGCAGCCCTGGACAGCCCTGGGCAGAGGGACTGTGCCCAGGACACCCTCAGCTCTGCCCTCCTCCAGGTCCTGGGGCTAAACAAGGCTGGGTGAAGCTGCCCCCGGGCTGGAAATGTTGGGGTGACCCACGGAGGTGCTGCAGGCAGATGTGGAGCTGAGCATTTGTTTCCTTGGCCTGGCATCCGTGGAAGGAGGCTGCAGCTTCCTTGCCAACATGGAAAATCCGGCTCAGTCCTGAGGCCTGGACTTCAAAGCCACTCGTTCCATTTGATGTTACAGCCCCCAGTAATCCCGAGCAGGGAGGGCAGAGCAGCAGCGCTGGCACGGGGACACAAAGTGCAGATGCAGCACAAATATTCTGTCAGACGCTTCCCAGCCCTGCCTCCCTCTGGGTGCTGCCACTGCTGCACACGGAAGAGTAAATCCCTTCGGAATAAAACACACGCACACCCGCAGCCCAGGCACACACCTGCACGGCCAGAACCCAGCACAGCCTTTCCCACAAAGCTCCTGGAAGGTCTCTGTCCACCATGGAGCGATCTGGGGGTTTATCTAAGCTGCAGCCAGCCAGCACAGGCTGATGTGCTTCTACAAAATGAGTTTCCCTGTATTTCAGCTCCCTTTCTGTGTAGCTGGAGTGTCCAAAGCTAAATAAATCAATGGTTTGGGTTGGAAGGGACCTTAAAGATCATCCAGTGCCATCCCCTGCCATGGGCAGGGATACTTCCACTGTCCCAGGCTGCTCCCAGCCCCGTCCAGCCTGGCCTGGGACACTGCCAGGGATCCAGGGGCAGCCCCAGCTGCTCTGGGCACCCTGTGCCAGGGCCTGCCCACCCTCAAGGGAAGAATTCCTTCCCAGTATCCCATCCATCCCTGCCCTCTGGCAGTGGGGGTCCAATTCCTGATACAGAGTCCCTCTCCAGGTTCCCTGCAGCCCCTTCAGACACTGGAAGGGGCTCTGAGGTCTCCACACAACCTTCCTTGCTCCAGGCTGAACATTCCCAGCTCTCCCAACCTGGCTCCGTCATTTGACCAAGCAATGAAGAACTTCTTGAGCCAAAGGGACAGAATGAGGTGTAAGTCTGTGGCAGAGTTTGGAATCCCAGGAAGGTTTATGAGCCTTCCAAGGCCTTGCCAGACAAGCAGAATCAGCTTTGTCTTCAGACAACAACTGGCAAAAGGTGGCAGCTTCTGTGCCCAGCTGAATTTTGCAGGCAGGCTCAGAGAGGAAGCCAGGGAACACACACATTGTTGTAACATCAGTGCACAAATAACAAAAAGCTGATATTTTCAGCTACAAGACTGACAATAAACTGGTGCCAGCACCAGGAGTGTTGCCTTTACCAAACCCTGGGGTCAGCTTTCCCTCAGGAGCCCCGTGAGCAGCCCCTGCCTCTGCCAGTGACTGCACTGCCCCAGTCCTGTCACCAGCCCCGAACTCCCTGGCATTCCTGGCTGGAAAATGAAGCCTGTGTGGAAAAGGGTCCTGGTGGAAGGCCTGACGAGGGGCCTCAGCTCTGGAAAAAACAACACTGAAGACCTGATCTTGCTTTATACAAAACTGGGTGACAAGTCCTGCTTTTTCCAAAGGAAGAAGTGGCCATGGTGTTTGGGTGACGTGGGCTGTAAATGGCCTCTGAATCTGAATCTGAATTTTGATGCAGAAAGTTGAGAATAACTGTTTCTGTGGTTCCTGGTGAAGGAGCTCCCTAATGTGAATACTTCCACCAGGATAAAGAAAGTCAGGAATTTCACCTTATAATGTGAGCTGAAAAAATCACCCATGGGTGTTACCTGATTAGATTTCCCAATCTTAGAGCGTATTTTCATTATATTATCAGAATTTTCGAATTCTGGTAAACTCTACAGAAGAGCTTGTCCAGCTTCCACTGACTCTCAACAATGGAATAACAACCCCAGACCTGGATCCATTCCCACATCCTGCCAGGCCCACCTTCCCCTCACTCATCATGACACTGATGGAAGCCACTAGATGTCACTGCTATATTGCACTAATAAAGTTAAAATAATATTTTTCTGGCAATAAATGTCCTGACTCATAAGGAAGTTGGTTTATAAAAGCTGTGGATAGTTTGGATTCCTTCCAGTCAAAAAAACCAAAACAAAACTTCTTTTTCTTTTCTTTTTTATTTCACTAAAAATATTGGATCCAAGTTCAAAACACTCATTTAACAAATAACATTGATTTGTGTTTTAAAAGGAGAAATACTTTGAAGTTAATACCAAGTAAAGAAACGTGGTCTGTAGCTCTGTGAACTGAGAGGATGGGAAAAAATTGTATCGGAAGGTCTGCAGTGCTAAAGATGAGGCTTGACTGAAGGCAGGGCTGGAGATGGTCAGGAATACTCCTGTTCCTGTGCTCCACCAGAGAGGGAGGCAAAAGGCCAGTGAAATAATAGTAACAGCAGCAATAATATTGTATTAATGTGCCTTTCACGGCCCAGGCTTCCCTGCTGCAGGGCAGGACAATAATCCCTGCACTCAGCAGCAGCAGGAGCCGCCCTGGGCAGCTGCTGGGAATTTGGAATGGCTGCTCCAATCCCAACCACCACCAGGGCTTTGGGAAGCAGGTGAAGTGGATTTTAATGGGCCAGCTCTGGGCTTGCCTGCAGTGCTGGGGCTCACTCAAATTCTTTCATTTGCTTCTCTCTTCTGCAAGGGGAGGGTGCTTTGGGTTTGGGTTTTGTCTTTTAAGGCTTTGGCGATTGAAAAAACTGGCAGGTGAGCTCAAATTTTGAACCATTTCTGGGAAGAAATTTGATGTATCTCAAGTGGCCACCTGACAATTCCTTCCCTAAATGAATCCTTGGGCTTTTCTCCTGATGTCACCTAGGCAAGAACTGGCTGCTGCAGGTAAGGAACATCCTGAACTCCTGATAGTGGAAGATGCAGAGAATATCCTAAATTCTAATAAGAAAATGCTCAGAAGAGGTAGAGCCTCCCTCATCTGTCATGGGAAGCTCTTTCTGAAGATGAGGAATGCAAAGCTCAGATGGGATGGGATGGGTATTTTCACTCCATGGGATTTCTTCACCTTCTCTCCCCCAGTTAGTGACCTGGACACGTTCATGCCATTTGGGAACCAGCATTTTGGTGGGTGTGAGAACGCAGATTAGGAGGGCAGCCATTTTTGGGCCTGTCCTCACCCCTTCTCGATTTTTTTACCACAGTAGAAGGAGCTGAAGTTATTGGCAATTTACTGAGAACTGTTTCCTACTGTGAGGAGGAGCCTGAGTGCAGCTGCAGCTGAGCAGAGCCCCATCCCTTTGTCTGGGAGCAGGAAACGTGGCTGCTTTGGGAGTGCCTGCCCACGAGGGTGGAGAAGAACCATGCTGTGGGTACCTGTGTGAGGGAGAACAACTGGGGTCCGTGGCAGGGGGAGGTTTAGTCTGTGCCCTCTGTGGTGTGTGGGTGTCAAATGGGTGTAACCCATGCTCTGGGTTTTGTCCATACAGAAGCAGCTTTTTGGCTGTCCTGGACCAGCACCAAATGTGGGTGAGATGCTCTCTGATGTGGCTGGAGCTGGGCTGGACTCGGTGCCTGGGACAAAGCCCACTGTGCAGGGGAAGTGCCTCCTGTGTGCCTGCTCTTCCCCAGTGATGCCTTTGTTTCAGTGTCAATGAGGACAACTGGAGTGCATGAATTTCTGTTTTGGGAAGTACTTGGGGACTAATGGTGCAGTATCACTGCAGGCTCTGATTAACCACCTGGTATCCAGCAAAAACCTCGTCCAGAGCCATGCACAGACACCCAGGGTAATTGGAACTGGAGGGAAATCCAACCAGCCTCTCTCCTGAGGCAGTGCTACAGAGTCTGTGTGTTCCACGTCCAGGTAAACTCCCAGCCGGGGCAGGACTGAGACAGAGAAACACAGAAAGGCAAGAATAACTCACTTCCCTGGCTCAAGTTACTGACAAAGGCATGAAAGCCTCAGCCTGGAGGATAAATTATGAGCTATCAACCCAACCAGAGCCATAATAAGAAGGGAGGAATCAGATGAGTAAGGCAATAGGGGAAAAGCAAACACTGTGAGTAATGGCAACACGAGGTTGGTTCCCTAGAAGTTGTCTGACCACATTAGATAGCACAGCTCAGTGACTGGGGCTGGGCCCAGTGTCTAGAGAATAAATCAAACGGGTTTTTTGCTGTTGATAAAACATTCTCTCCACAGCAGATGGATTTAATATTTCCTGGATCCATACTGTTCAAGCCCAGGAGTGGGGATGCTTTTCCAGGTCTGCACTATTGATGGCCTCGTTTCCAAGGGGTGCAGACTCCGAGAGTTCTCCCAGGACTTGTTGCTATTAACTGTGAAGGGAGGATTTTTGTCTCTCTCTCCTTTGTTTCCCTCCTCAGTCTGTTGATTTTGTTTGCTCCTGATCCACTTCACTTCCCTGGGCCCAGTTAATTCCTCCCACCCTTCCTCCCAGTTCCTTCTCTCCTCTTTACAGCTCCTTCTTTACTGGCACTTCCATGCTCTCCCTGCTCAGGCTGTGGGACCATGGATTGGGAAGGAATCCTTTACTGTGGGGGTGGTGAGGCACCGGCACAGGGTGCCCAGAGAAGCTGAGGGTGCCCACTCGGCTCTCTGCATAAACACGTCCAGCTGCCACGAGCTGCTGTACATCCATAGGAACTGAGAGGTACAAACACTGCCAGCTTCCTCAGTGCAGCTGTGATCTGACCCAGGCTCTTGAATGAGGGAGGTGTAATGGATCTGGGAATTTGCATTCTGCCCTCTCTCCCCTTTCAGCTCTGTCAGAGGGGCTGGATTTGCAATGAGCTCGGGCCACCCAACCTTCCATTCTCTGGAATGTGGGTGCTGTCCCTTCTGCTTTGCCAGGCTGCCAGCGTGGTCTGAGGGGACCAGATTGGTTGATTTGGTCTGGGATTGTCTTCAGATAGAGAGTTTTAATTCCAGAGAATTGTGGGACCTGGGACAGCCCAGGAGTGTGAGAGCTGCCCCCTGCCCCAGCCAAGGGCAGCATTCCCACCACAAGGGCTCTAATTAGACAAGCAGTTAATTGAAATGGCAGGATGACTGAGTGCCTGGGAGGGAAGGCCAGCTTTGGATGTGGAGGAAATGCAAAATGTTCCATAGCTGGCTGTAAATCTTTCAAAGCCCATCTTTACACACCAAATATATTGACCACAAATAAGTCAAGGGAAGAGCAACCTCTTTATAGGGCAAGTGCCCAGCAGGTCTGTAGGACCAGTACTGCCCCCATCCTGAGCCAAAGGTTGGATTCTATTTTTCAGCAAAAACTTATACATACAATTAAGAATCAAGTTTATCCTCCCACGCTTTTTGCTGTCCTTCAACTGTAGGAAAGGGAATCACTGCAAAATGTTTTGAGTAACAGAAAAAAATTTAGCTGTTAGTGACTAGTGGTTTATTTATTTTCTCAAGTAATTCATTAAGAGAAGCTGAATTTAATGTCTTACTCAGCCTGTAAAGCCTTCCTCCTCGTCTCCACCAGCCCACTTCCTCTGAGTTCAGCACTTCCTGCAGATAGATGTGGTGCTCACTGTTATTCCACAATGACTAAGTTCTCCTGAATTGTGTTATGGTTTAATAACAACAGGAATTAGGTTTGCTGCTACCAAAACCATTCTATTATGACACATCCAAAGACATGAAACCCTCTTGTGCAATAATAAGGGGAAAAAAAAAATCTTTCCATCCACTTGTACAAAAGAAGCCTCAAGAGATCAGTGCTATAATAAGAAGAAAACAAACATGATTCAGTTTAGAAAAATGCAGCTAATATGTCTAAAGGAAACTGCAAGTACTTAATCAAACAGAGGGATTTGGGAAGCAGTGTTGTTGGACATGACCTGGGAGCTACAGGGAGAGAGCAAATGAGATATTAAACAGATAATTAAGCTTTTTGCTGAAATGGCACTGTCAGCATGGGATTTGGGATATTGTGTTCAGTTGTGTGCATCCCAAATGGGTGGGAGGTACAAAGGAGCTGTGGGGATTGAGTAGCCTTGACATAAGCAGGTGAGGGAGACAAAAGAATTGGAAAAGAATCGGGACATGACCCACATGAGTCTCTCTTGGTGGCTCCTGGGCCTGACAGTGGAGCAGAGGGAAGGCAGAGCTCCCTGAGAATCAACACATCCCCACACATCCCTGGGAAGGCAGAGCTCCCTGAGAATCAACACCTCCCTGCCGGGTCAGGGTGCCAGCCTGAATTCCTGACATAGCAGCCTTTGAGCCACAGGCAGCTGCCAGTGGAGCTCTGGCCCAGCCAGGCCAAACAAAAAGTTCCTCTTGAATATTAAAATTAGAAATCAGATCTTGCTCAGTTGGACATCACAATGAGAGCAGTGGCTCGCACTTGTGTGGGATGGTTCTTGACAGGTTTAGGGCTCTCTCCCCTCCTTCCTAGGGCTGCAGGAACCCGGCCCTGTTCTGCTTGTCACAGCTCTGCTGATTCAGGACTGTGCAGCACGGGGTCTGTCACTGGGGAACAGCAATGCTGGCTCTGCTTGGGCTTGAAAGAAGCAAGAGGGAGTTTCATTTTTACTTAAAATTTTTTATGACAGTGCTTTGATGAACCTCTAATGTATGTGTTACTTATATTTCTTTGGGGACAGGGATGTAAAGAAAGGGGACGAGGAGCCGGGGGGAAGCCAAGCAGCAGAGCTTGGTGCCCTGTGGAGTTGTTCAGCACAACAAACAAATAACTGACTTAGAGAAGAGTAAGTCCTGAAGTTTAAATACTGTTTGTAGCACAAAAAGGGTCTTTGCTCCATAACTCCCATCAGCAAAATGAAAAAGTTCTCTGCCTGGATGGAAATCCCTTGTGTGCTCACTCTTCGGGAAGAAGCAGAGGGTGGCAGGCACACCCTGGCAGAGGCCCTTGGTCTGTGCTTTATCCCAGCTTGGTTCCAGAGTTCTCTGCAGCATTGATCACCACCTACCTAAAAGAACAGGGCTTGGGTGTAGACAATGGGAGTCTGCAGCTGGAAATGAAAAGCCAGCCCTGAAGCTGAGCCTTTAATGACTTTGGCTGTTAATGGACTTGTCCCCGGGGCAGAGGAACTGTGACATACACCAAAAGCAAAATTTGTTCTTTCACAGTTCAAGTATTTTAGCTTCGATTAATAAAAATGCAGCAGATTTTTGCATCCCAGCAGAGCCTGATTTCTCTGTCACTGTGGAACAGTGAGCAGTTAAAGCTCCATCATCATCTGAGCCTGGCTTGGCCGGGGAGCTCTGCAGCTGCAGCTCTGAGAGCAGCGTCAGGCCTGGCTCTCGGATACGACTGCAGTGGGACTTGGTGGGGTGGGGAGGGGTGGTTGTTAACTTGTATTGCAGACTCCTGGGCTATTTTCTCTTTGATTCTTGGTAATGAAATGTTCTTTCCTCGCTAAACCTTAGGACTGCTCCAGCCCAGCCACACAGGTGTGCAGGGGGACTGTGCTGCCCTGCCCAGCGTGATGACAGCTCTCTCCTGTCACGGCTGGGATGCTCCTGTGCATGCAGAAGCAGCAGGGTTGTGCCATTGGGTGAGACTTCTACATCAAAGAGGTTCATAAGCAGAGTCTCCAATGTGTTTGAGGTTTGCCCATCACTGCAGGATACTTCCCAAGAGCATATTTGCTCATTAAAAAGCAGCCAGACTTGTTCCTGACTGCGTTATGGTTTGTTTGGATCCAAGGCTGCCTCCAGGATCAATGGGAGTGTGCTCTTGGAAAGGGCTGCGCAGAGATGGGGAAACCTCAAACATTTTGGAGGTTCAGTTTGGAAACCTCTCTGGTTTGGAAGTCCACCAAAAGCATGTCATGAGATGGTTGGAAGACTGGGTGGGGTTTACATCTGAGGATAGAGTGCAAAAGTGAGAATTGTTTAGTTTGGAAGAAAAAAGGGTTGGAGGGTATGAGTGAGGTGTTTAAGAAAGGTACTGTGAAAACTAATCCACTCCTCAAGTTAACTTTCCGCCCTAATATGAGAGCAAGGGGTCAGTTAGCAAAAATGAAACGGAAATTATTTTATCACGGACCATTTAACTGGGCTGCTTAGAAGTCCTGATCCCCTGAGACAGAGACAAGAACTGGTACAAACAGCTTGATTTAACAGAAATGCCACTGATTTTGAGACTCTGCTGTGTGCCCCTAAGCAGTTTTTCCTCTGCGTGACTTGCCTGAGAAGGTTATAAATGAATTGGGCTCCTCAGCCCAGCAGGGCCAGGGAGCTCCTGGAGCGGGGCCGGC
>NW_024580663.1:778920-834932 GCF_017639235.1 Corvus kubaryi | reverse complement strand
TTTGGGGTGACCTCACTGGGGCCTTGCAGGGCCTGAAGGAGCTACGGAAAAGATGGAGAGAGACTGGACAAGGCATGGAGGGACAGGACACAGGGAATGGCTTCCCTCTGACAGAGGGCAGGGCTGGATGGGAGATTGGGAAGGAATTCCTCCCTGGGAGGGTGGGCAGGCCCTGGCACAGGGTGCCCAGAGCAGCTGTGGCTGCCCCTGGATCCCTGGCAGTGCCCAAGGTCAGGCTGGACATTGGGGCTGGAGCAGCCTGGGACAGTGGGAGGTGTCCCTGCCCATGGCAGGGAACAAGATGAGCTTTAAGGTCCCTTCCAAGCCAAACCATTCTGTGTTTCTGTGATTCAGATGAAGGGTGGTGATAAATTGTAATCACACTGTGGAGCTTAAATCTGCCAAAGCATTTCTGGTAAGCAAATGCCTCAGGCAGATGTTTAAAGCCATTTCCAGTGGAACCAAACATGTGTTTGTTGTTTTGTGGAACAGTGTCCCAAGAGCCTGGGTTTTGCCTGGAGAAAAGGGTGTGTTTGCACACCTTGTGTGCTCTTCAGCAAGGAATTGTTCAAAGTTGCTCCTGGATGCTCGGGGAGGGAGCAGCCAGTGAGAGGCAAGCCCAGCCCATGGTGGGTCCTGAGCCAGCGGGTTCCTATAGCTCTGTCTAGACCAAAGAGGTTTGGAAATTTTCAGATTAGCTTTGGATAAGCCTCTGAACTTCTGGATGCTTCTCCCAGCCAGATCAGACCTCTAAAGAGCTTGAGGTTTGTCCATTGCTAATTTTCATGTGCATTACATTAGAAACGATGAAGTGGAAAGATTTCTTGTTTTAAAAATAGAAAAATAAAACAATAAATCAGAAGGAAAAGCATGCTGAAAAAAATTGTAGAAAATAGATGAAAAGCAAAAGGGGAAAGAGAACTTCGTAAAAATACTGTAAATGCCAGGCCCTTCAAATATGATTTCCTGCATATTCCACTTTAAAAAGCACGATATTGCAGCATGCTTTCACATGCAGGGCCAAAAATATGAAAGAATAAAGCCTTGTTTGATCTCAAGAGTTGAATGGATGTCATTTGACCCATCCTCGATCTGCTCCTAGAGCTGGGCCATGTCAGCTGATTTTCCACTCCCGGTGTCTGCACCACTCCCTGCTCCTCCCCACCCTGTTTTTGGGCAGATAGTGCTGACACGCTTCCTGCTCTGGGCTGCTCGCAGCATCCTGGCACCCGAGCGCCTGTGGCTTGGGCACAGCACTTCAAAAGCAGCTTCTGGCATAGCAAGGGATATATATTTTGAAGTGAGTTTGGAGGCTTCCCAAAGCGACCTGCTCCAAGCAGGCCGAAAGCTTACATTATCTCCTGTAAAGGACCCAGCTCCTTCCAGGAGCCTGCCAGGGCTTTATGCAATAACGTGTGGCTGCTGAGAAACCCTGACAAATGCAGTGGCTGCTGACGAAAACACAAAGCACAAACATGATACAGAGGTAACAGCTCGGAGCTGTGTGTCTGCTCCCAGTTGCTCAGGATCTGGAATACACTCTCTGTGTGTTTTGCAAATGGCAAAACGAACTTGTCTGGTGATCAGTCAAAGCCAGTTGAGTCTGTGGTGGGAGCTGCAGAAGACAAAAGGGAGGGAAACTTTAAAAACAACATCTGCTTAATAGGAAGAAGTTGCAGCCACTACTAATACATCTTCTGGAATTAATGTGTCATGCAATTTCTCTCTGCTCAGTGAAAGTTTGTCTAATTAGAAGGACATTGGGAGCTTAAAAAAAAGGCAGAGGGTAAAAAGCAGAAACACATTGTGTTTCAGTGCAGAAGCAGCACTTGCCAGAGTCCTTGAACACATAATCATGAAATGGAGTAGTAACTACCTAATTTTCCTCCCAGTGACTCTCCAGATGCCTAATTTGCAGTTAGAAGCTGATTGGTTTTCTGCTCAGTGGCTCTTTTCCCACAGTAAATCAATTGAGAAGTGGCTGCTCATGACTCTGCAGTTCAGCGGAGTCAGAAAATACCCTGCACTGGAAACCATTGGTGCAGGAGCTCAGAAACAAACTGAGCTGCTTTCTTCCTCAGGAGCCTGTTCGGCTGAAGTGCACCCCTGGGGCTGTGTTCCAGGGCTCACCATCATTCCTGCTTGTGGGAACTGGGAGATGGGGACAGGACACCCTCCACTCACCTCAACGTGTGGCAGCCGCAGGAGAACTTGGCCCTGCAGGGCTGCTGCCTCAGGAGGTTAGGTTGGTTTCTTTTAAAGTCCCTAAATACAATTGTTAGTTTGGCTGCTGTGAATTAGTCTGGATAAATAATTTGGGAAAAGTTGCCAATTAAGTAAAATGGTACAAAAAGCAAAGTACTTTCCTCAGTTTTCCTATTTTCACCCTGTGAGTGGGAGAGCAGATGGTGAATGGGGCAGGGGAGAGCCAAAGTAACAGGTTAATGAGGTTCTCTAATGAAGTCCAGTGAGCAGTGGATCAGCAGCAGCTCCAGCCCTTCAGAGCAACAAAGAGCTTTGTGAGGTGAGGGACCATGTGCCACCAGATGCACCCACGAGTTTATCTGGTTCTGCCCCTGTGTTTTTTGTCCAGAGGGAGCAGACAAGGGGAAAACAGCTCATGGTTCTTCATATGCTGAGGAAAAGCACAAAAGGAGCTCAGCAGCCAGGTGTGAGTCCCTGTTCTACCAGGAGAGGTGAGAGTGGAAAGCTCAGTGGATTCCCAGGGCTGTGCTTTGTCCCTTGGTGTGCAGGTCGTGACTGGTTTTATTGCCAGTGTGGGGCTGGATGGACATAACCAGGTTATCGAGCTCATCTCTCCACTTCAGAATTTCCCCCAGCCCGCCCTCTATGATCTCTGTGTATCTGTAAGACAAACTCAGTAGACATTAATGTATGGTGAGGTCTCAGCTTGAGATATTCAGCTTTACCATGGTTTAAATAATAACTGCTTGATCACATTGCTGGTCAGGTGATCACTTGGCAAAAAAATAGTGTTTGTGGGAAAACTCACACTTCCCTTTGTAACCAATATCACCTAAATGATCTAAAAATTACCTCTGCCTACAGAGCCTGTACTGATTTTGGTTTTGCCAGGGAATTCAGCATGGGAATGACTCCAAGTGTGTGTGCACAGTGGTATCTGCTGGTTGTTCCTGGGCTGAGTGACAGCTCCAGTGAACACTGCTGTGTTTCCTTACAGAGACAACCAAACCCTCCCAGAGCACAGAGTCACCAAAATAACCCTTCCTGACTATGCTTCACACTCTCAGGGCTCGTTTGTGAACTTGCTTTCTCAATATTCATGAAAAATTGTCATTGTCCCAGCACTAATAGGAGCAAACCACAGTGGGGAGTTTGTTTTTCAGCCTCGGGCAGTTTCCTGCACAGCACTTACCCCTTGCTGACCTTCTTGTCGACACTCGTAATTTGTGTCTCTGCCAGGAGTCCTCTCCCAATCTCTGCTGCACTAAATGCGCCTTCCCAGCCTTGTGGCACTTTTAAATAGCCCAGCTTTGGCTCCCCTCCTTTAAATGGCATTTTCCCTTTGTTACTTATGCAAATCTGTCATATCCTGCTGCTCCATTCATTGACTGAAGTGCCTTTAATATACACCAGACCCTCTGACACTTTGTTTTTCTTTCTATCTTTCTGTTTTGACATGGGGTGACCAAAACTGGCAGAAACAGGCAGAAATCTGAGCAGAGATGTGGCCAGAGGAGATCTGTCATTTTTATTCCTTATATATAGACAAACACCCCGAAATCTCTCCTCTTTTTTGACGGTAACTGAGATGTGAAATTTTTTGCCCTATTTCATTGTTCCATGAAAACCATGGGCAATCACTTATCTGGGATCTTGGACTAGGAATGAAATAGGTGTTGAGCAGTGCCAGGTTATCCCAGTCCAGCTGGGATATCCAGCCCCAGCTGGATCCTGTCCTGCTGTAACCTGGGAAGGAGCAGCCCAGGCTGTGGCTGACACCTGTGGGGCTGCTCACATCGGGGGGAGACAAAAATGAGCCCAGGTTGTGTTGCTTTGCCTTTAGTCACCAGTTTTGTACAGGGAAAAACCTCTTGATACAGTTTAGTTGGTGTTTTCTTCTGACTTTTCGAAGAGGCTTTAGGGCAGATTAAATAATAACTTTGAAATGACTTAAGAATCAAAGTGTTACTTTTCAGTTGACAAAGATGAGGGAAGTATAATTTTACTTGAAAAATCAGTTTTGATTCTAAGGTCACGAGAGCACTTCAGAAAATTTTGCTGTTATTCTTTTCAGTGCACTATTTGTTCCTGCAGTGAAAACCACATTTTACTCTCTGCTGTATACGTTAGAATTAACTTAGGTTTAATTGCTTCAGATAAGTACAAATTTAAATTCTCTCACTGATTTGTATAATAATATTTGGTCTCTCAGTTCTTTAGAGTGCTTTCTTTGGGTTATTCAAAATGCATAACTGATTGAACATGCTTTTGTTTACTCACAAGAACATAATTCTCAATCAAATTTGTGACACAAACACTGTTGGAAACGTAAAATCCCCTTTCTATGGACACCCAGCAGTGTCCTTGTTTTTTAATTCCCTTAAGTATTTCTGCCAATAGAATACTGCGAAGAAACTGGAGGCAGATTTATTAACTGCTGTTTGATAGAGTCAGATGAGGCTTTGTGTAAATGTTTTATTCCAAACTTGTCCCTCACTTCAGGAAAGACCTTGAGGGGCTGGAGCGTGTCCAGGGCAGGGAACAGAGCTGGGGAAGGGCTGGCCTGTTTGCCTCATGCAGCAGGGAGGGAACTGGGACAGGAAATTCCCTGAACGTTTCCTACGAGGAGAGCTGGCTGTCCTGAGGGTGACACCAGGAGGCGAAGGAGTTGTGGGGTTCTGCCCTCTGCACCCAGCTTTGGTTACAGGTCATCTTTTACTCCCTGAGTGCCTGAGAAGAACAGGTCTGCTCCTGCATCTTTTGTGTTATCCTGCATTGCTTTCTAGTGAAAAAACCCCACAAACAACCCCAAACCGACAGACGGTATCCCTCTGCCATGGCATGCCCAGCGTTCTCGCAGAAGCTCAGCCTGACTTCTAAAGTGCCTTGTTAAATTTTTCCCCCCAACTCTCAGGAGTCTAAAATGAATGTTCAAAGGACATGGCAATGGCTGGGAAAAGTGAGCTTATTTAGATAGTGGGAATGTCTTTCCTGTGCTAACAGCAGTGAAAAGCCACAGATAAGGCTGAAAGCCTTAATGTTAATTAGACAGGAATTTCCTTAATTTGTCAGTCTGTTTTAAAAGTTGTAAACCCAAGAAGCAACAGATGGCTGGGGGAAAATGAGAACAGATTAAGAGCTACATCCTCTCTGTAATGCCAGGTATTATGGAAAATATTTCTGTACACAGAACTTAAGCACTTTGATTGTTTGAGCTATCGGGCTCTTTATCTGCTGTCTGTGCTGGAAGGCACTGGAGCACACACATCAGCTCTAAATGGATGTGTAATCCCATAACTATTCCCTGCTCTGCAAAGCTCTTAAGCGTGTCCTTCAGTCCCACAGAGACCAGAGGCTTTGAACACATGTTCAAAGTTAAAGCACATGTTGAAGTGCTTGTTAAATTGCTGTGCATCCCTAACAGTGTGAGTTTATTCCTGCTTAACCTCTGAGCTTTGTGTTCTAAGCCAGCCAGAAAGAAGAAATAAAATGTTTGTAAATGTGATGTCAAATATTCAGTCTCTACTCTGAGATAAACAGGACCATCAGCTCTGCTCATTTGCTTATGCTGCTTTAGTGATTCCTCAATTTATATAATTTTTCTTATCACTCCATGAATTATGTTCCTTTGCAGAAACTTAAAGGCCAATTCACAAAGATATAAAACAACTGTTGGGGTCAGTGAGGAAATCTGTGAATTTTTGAGAACAGTTTCTGGGGCTTGCCAAATTTCCCACATTTGAGAAATATGGAGAAGGAATTTGAAGAACTTCTTATCACTTCTGCAATCAGAGTCCCTAATGCTGGCAGGTTTTTTTAACAAGTTCTCATACGCTACTGAGAGAGGGAAACACATGGTGTGTTTTTTAGTTGGTGGGAAGAATGCCTTTTCTGGCGCTCAAAAATAAATGCAAATAGGATGAGAACGTATTACAGATTGCCAGCATTGGTGAGGAGCTGATAATGATCTCCACTGCCTGAAATAATAAAAATAAAACACATAAAAAAAGGACAAACCCTGTACTTTATTGTATGAACAGAAGTCTTCTGACATATTTGTGTGCCATGGTGAGAAGCTTTTGAATCAAAATTTTGAAAAAGCAAAAAACTTCTATGGGGAACACAGGCATATTTGAGTGGAGAAATATTTGGGGAATTTTTGTACACCCTCCTTGCAGTGAAGTGAGTGCTTCACTCAGCGAGCAGCTCCAGCAGGTCTCACCTGAGAGGGGCAGAATCCCCCCTCTCCATGCCCTGGGAATGCAGAAGTGCTGCCCCGGGTCTCCTTGGTGCCCTGGTCCCATGGGCTCTGTTAATATCAGTGATTATTGAAATAGCTGAGCTTTAGTCTATACCCTGTAGAGAAGCCCTCGAGGAGGGTGTGCACTGCAATAACTGACACCGTAATTCCTGTGACTTAAATAAAACAATGGAAAAGTGTAACATGTACCTTCTCCAGGTAAATGTGACACATCTGGTAGCTGCAGAGGGATTATTGCCATTCACCCAGTGACTGCAGCACTCAGGGCTTTACTGAGGCCACGGTTCCTGACACCATCCAGCCCTGGCAGAGCTGTTCTCACAGCACCAACAGGAGCTCAGCTGCACTTCCCAGCTCTTCGTGCTGGCCCTGGGCTTTTAATGACTGAGGTTTTTAATGACTGAGGGACATTCTGCAGGTTCTATCCACAGGTGCAGTGCACCCCTGTAAATACCACTGCAGGAGGTATCCTTAGGCTGTAGTGGGACTTTCACTGAAGGGAGGAGAGAGGGAAAATCAGAACCTTTAAGTCTAAAACCCCCAATCAAACAGGAGGGTCATTTTAAGACAACCCAGTTTGGCTGTAAGGATCTCAGACGCCTTAATGATGGAAATATTATAAATGTATGGCTGTGTATTAACGCTTGAATGGATGGTTCCAGCAAGGATTGTTGTGAGAGGCTGCTCTCTGTAGGGACCGAGCGTCCAGCCAGGGACAGCAGGGACAACATCCAGACTCCTGTGGGATCAAGCAGTGCCTCATATTTTTTCTTTTCCGCCTGCTCCGCCACACCCCAGCCTGAGGTGGGACTGGAAGCGAAACTTCTGGAATACACGAGGAAGACCATTCTTGTGGGATTGCCATCCCAGCCAAAACCGGGAAGCTTTGGAAAACTTGCCAAGAAGGGAAAAAATATCAGACTGCTCGGGAGAGTTTGCAGCCTGGTTTCCAAGCCAAGGGGATTTGGAGCAGCATCTGAATGTTTCAGAGGTTATCCAAACCAGGGCAGGAGACTCTCACTCCCTGCTCACGTAGGAGTTCAGCCCTCTGAGCTGGGCTGTCAGCGAGGATGTTCCTGGGTTTGGATGCTCATCAGCAGCTCCAGCCTTCCAAGAGCACTGACTTATTTCCTGTGACCAGAGGAGCTGCTGTCCTGCTGTCCAGCTGACCACAAACTGCAAGTTAAAAAATCTTCTGCCTGAAAATAGAGGAGAACAACCAAAAAGCCATTCTTGGCATTTTTCTAGAAATGTTTCTGTCTCTCATCCTTTCCAAAGGCCATTTAAAGGCAAGCAGGAGAGTAGACAGGGCAGCTGATCTTGGTGGGCTCCCAGGAGAGTTTAGACTTCCTGCCTTGGAGAGGTGACACTCTTAGAACCTAAGACAAGGCCAGTACTTAAGGCTCCTAAGGGTGTACTTGGTCTCCTCTTTATTAATAGAAGGTGTATTTTGAAAGCCACTGGGATATTGTTGTTGGTTTTTAGGAACTGGCTTTGGAGTTCCAGGAAGCTCCGTAGAGGTTTGGTTGATTTTAGCATGAGAAATGGAGCAGCCTGCAGACTTGACCTGCAAGTTTTCTCTGTGTTTGTGACTCAGAGATGGAAATGAAATGTTTATGTTTTATTTCCATTTAATATTCTGTTGTGGTCCGTGCATGCTCCATGGGCCTTGGGTTTGGAGTGGAGCACCTATGGGTTCTTCAGAAGACTCCAGATAAAAATGTGCATTTTGGGAGCAAAGCCCATCTGTGCTGCAGCATGGCGAGTTCAAAGCTGGGGGAGGAGTTTATGGGGAGCAGCTGCTCTGGTAATTGGGAGCAGAACGGACTCGAGCACTTGACACAACAGGTTCACACAGAGTGATTGGGTAAAGAAACTTAATGTCTGCCTTTAATAACCAGAGCAAGTAGCAGAGGTGGCAAAGTATTTCTAATGACATCATTTGCCCAGCTGTTTTACACATCTGTAACGTGCAACGTCGCTCCCATTCTGTAACACTTCATCCTTGCTCTTCCACACCTTTGGGATGAGGGATAGGGTTACCTGTCTGCAAGGGAGCAGCCTGGGAAACGTTTGTGTTTGTGGGGAGTTATCAGCACTGCCCGTGTAAAAGCCTTGGCTGCAGAGCACTGCATTAGGTGTATTTTTTTGACGTGCTAATTACTTCACTGTGAGGGAGGCACGGGGCCCCGTGCTCTGGGCCAAGCTTACAGCTAGGAATGAAACGTCTGCAGCAGCTGCAAAAATGTTTTCACTTATTTAGAGCATGATAATGTTTTATAGCCATGAATAATGACAAGCCAATAAATCATTCATTAATTTGTAATGCTGGAGCTTCCCCTCGCGATGTCTGAGCCATGATGGCACGGGGAGGATGAGTTTGGTGGCTGCTCTGTGTTTATAGGGAGGGACAAGAATTGGCTGCAGATAGAGGATCTGTTTCAGCTCTGGTTAAATCCAATGGGATTCGCTTTTGAGCTCCTTTCTCTCCTTTGTAAAGATGGAGACACTATTTACAAGAGCTTGCAGTGACAGGACAAGGGCAGCGGCTTCAGACTGAGAGTGGGTTTAGATCACGGATAAGAAAAAACAATTCTCCCCAGTGGGGTGGGCAGGCCCTGGCACAGGATGCCCAGAGCAGCTGGGGCTGCCCCTGGATCCCTGGCAGTGTCCCAGGCCAGGCTGGACACTGGAGCTTGGAGCAGCCTGGGATGGTGGAACGTGTCCCTGGCATGGCAGGGGTGGAACTAGAGGATCTTTCAGGTCCTTTCCAACCCAAGCCACCCTCTGATTAATTCTATGATTCTATGAATAGTTAGGTTTCTAATTCAGTATTTCTCTTTTATAAACCTGAGCTGTTTACTTGCTCAATGGAAAAGTCTGGGAAATTTTCTTTCAAAATAATTTTGGGAATTGTCACCTCTGGGGATCAATGTCTCTCGTGCTCCTCAGCCCAGGAAGGGTTTCAGAAAGGCTCTGTCATTTGGGTCCACTCACAAATAGCTGTGAAGGGTTTGAAAATGTTGGTGTTCTTCTCTAGTGATCCTTACGACAAACAGACCTTCTTGGAGTGTCAGTGTTGGATGGAATGAGGTTGTTTGGGCAGAGAAGGACCTGGAGCTCCTGGAGCGGGGCCGGCGGAGGCTGCGCAGCTGAGGAAGGGCCTGGAGCAGCTCCGTGCCCAGCACAGGCTGAGGGAGCCGGGGCTGCTCAGCCTCGAGAGGAGCCCCAGCTGAGAGGGGCCCAAAAAACAAAGCAAGCAGTGACAATTTGCATCAGTGGGGAGCTGCCCCAGGATGGAGACTGCAGGAGACTGCAGGAGATTGCACGTGCTGTACTCATTTTAGAAGTGGGAAAATCTGGCCAGGTGATCACTGAGAGTCAAGGTTGCACAGTTTGATTCCCAAGGTAAACTCTACCCTCTGCTCTTGGAAGAGATGAGGATTTCCCATTTAATTTTATCTGTGTTTTATTAGGGATACTGATACCTTGATGAAAAATTGCCAAGCCATTTCTTCATAACTTGGGTGATTATAATGAAGACTTAACCTTTTTCTGAAAACACATCTTATCTGAACCAAGAAGATTTGGCCTGAAATGTGAATCATGCATGAAATTCTGAAGGCTGTGCTGTGCAGACAGTTAGATCATAGAATCACAGGGTGGTTTGAGTTGGAAGCGACCTTAACGATCATTTAATTCCAACTCTCTGCCATGGATGATCATAAGTTTTCCTTTTTGGCTTTATTAATGCTTCCTATAGCTTGGAAATATTGCAACCCCTAATGAATCTGAGTCAGAAAAAGCAGGTGAAAAATGCAGCGCTGTGAAGCTCAGGGGTGTTTGTGTCGGTGCAGCCCAGCGGAGGAGGGGTTAATGCCCTGGAGCGTTCCTGCAGCGGTGCCTGGATGCATCCCGGGATGCAGAGGGCTCAGGGATCCGTCCCGGAGTGCAGAGGGCTCAGGAATTCTCCTGCCTGGAATGCAGCGTGCTGCAGTTTGCAGAGTGGGGCCGGCTGCCAGGCCATTTAGCAGGCGGCTGTTTTTGTTGAAAAGGCAGCTTGAAAAGTTAAAACCTTCTGATTTTTGAAAATCAGCTGGAGAACATTACAGTCACGCAGAACTGAAGGCAAACAACTTGTTAAAATTAGCATTGGCTGTAATTAAAAACATGCTGGGGGAAAAAGGCCCTGAGAAGAACCAGACTCTTGGAAAGCTCCTGACATCGCTAGATGTTGAAATGGAAACGAAGCTTGCTAATTGATTTCAATAACTGCCGGGTAACTACGCCCTGCAGGAGGTACCAGAGCCCGTGGTCAGGTCCCACAGCCTGGGAACAAAGGGAGGACCCGGCCAGGGGGACCAGGGACACAACTGGGGCCAGAGCTGCTCCTCCTTCCCAAAATCTTACTGGGCTTTTGCTTTTCTGTGTGGCAGCTTTGCTCCTTGTGCCAGGCAGTGCTTGCCATGGCACAGGAATTTGCTTGGCTGTTGGCATTCCCTCTCCAGAGGTCCTGTGCCACCTTGGGGTGCCGGCTTGGCCCGTGCCATCTGCAGGGTCGCACCTGGGCCACATTCAAACTCTGGGTTGCACCCAGGGAAGGGATGTTCAGGGGGAGGAACCCTCAGTTCAGCCCTGCTGTGGGTTCATGTGCTCACCACAGGTGATGCTGACTGGCTTGGGGGAAAAAAGCTGGGGAAAAGTGGATGTTCTGGGTCTGTGCCTGCTGATACTGTGATGGGATAGGTCTGGGATGACCCATCCAGCCTGTATTGCATCACTGAATTGCTCTCTGCAACACTGGAATTACGGTTTCTCAACAAAATGTCATAAATTCCCTCTCAGCCTGCTGCTCTCACCCCGTTCCTGAGGGTCAGTACAACGAGGTGTGAGGTCAGGAGTAGCCTCTGAGTCTTCAGCAATGCCAGGGCTGGCTGGGGCCGTGGGATCTCCAGGCAAGGAAGTTGTGAATGCTGCTCGTGGCTGGTGCAGGTGACAATGCAGATGCAGGATGGAGAGCCAAGGAGCTCACCTGGGAGCACATCTGTGCTCCTTCTGCAGCCTCCTGAGGCTGATGGACCTCCAGGTACAGGGAGCACAGTCAAATTAGCTCTGTCAGCAGGTGCATACGGAGTGTCACTGCTCAAATAATGCAGCATTTGTACCTGCATGAGGAGTTTCTCTGCTGGGTAAAGTAGCATTTTTCCATTTGTTCTGGAAAATACACTTAACTTTTACAAAAAATGCCCCCAGAAGCACCAGCAGTAACCTTTCCTGAAAATAAACACCATTATGGCTCGAACAGTCCCTCAGACCCTCCTGCATTCTGGCTTCAGGTGAACAAACAACATGAGTGAACCCCCTCCTGACTGCGCTCTTGGGCCTGATTTTGGGTTGGACTGCTTGGACTCGATGCTCCTGGAGGTCTTTTCCAGCCTCAGTGACTCTGGGATTCTCTGACTTCTCCCCACAGCACAGGAGGGAGCAAAGGGTGTCCCAGGGGTCCTGTGGTCTGGGGCAGGACTGGTGCTCAGCAAACTTTGCCCAGACCTTGTAGAAAATAGAGGGATGGAAATGAAAAATAAGAATTAACTGTTGGGTGCTGCACTCCTGTGTGGGTAATTCATTGTTTAATCAGAGAATTCTGGGCAATGATTTTTTTAATGGAAAATTACTTGCCTAGAGCTGGCAGATTGCAGGAATCTGGAATGGTGACTCGATGAGGTTGTCATCTTTACGTGGTTTGCACTGCATTTACACAAAACTTCTTAGTATGTTATAAATAAATTCCTTTTATTTAGTGCATCAGGACTGTGATATTGCAAACAATGGGTAAAAACATTGAAGAGAATGCTCAGATTTTCTACGTTGGAAAGACATTGTGTGAGCCATTCAAGGTAGGGAGGGGTTGCTGTTTCAGCCGTGGTAGGAGGTTTGATGTAAAAACAGGTGAATTAAGCTTCAAAAGCCTCCAATCAGATAAACTGCGGAACAGATTAAGTGCAGTAGACTGGCACTGTTTATTAGAAAATGGCCTATGAAGGAAAATTGGCTAAACTTTAAAGAGGTGCTGGAGTTGGCTCGGGGGGGAGTGAATATAACTTTACATAAAACTAAACATAAAACTTTAAGCCCAATGTGGATGAGTGATAAGTTGTTAAAGTTAATTGTGAGTGAAAATAGAGCTCCAAAGTGTGCAGGGAGCAGGGGAGTCTGGGGCTGGGGGGGTTTGCAGGGACAAAGCTGCTACACAAATGGAGGACCTGAGGGGCTAAGTGGAGAGGGAGCAGTTCAGGCCATTAAACTCAAGAATATTCTGGTGAATAAAGATGTGAAGTGAGGCAGGGGGACTGCTCTGGGGACACTTTGTGTTCTAGGGAGAGAACCCCAACAGCTCCCTAGGGATCCAGTTCCATTTAATGCTGTGCACTACAGGGTGCAACTCTTCCAAGGAATTGTAAAGGGAATAAATTCAGTTATTCAGTGTATGTACAAATTGCCAGTAATTAATAGTAATTATTGCATCAAATATTTCTATAGCTGTTCAGGGGTCCCTGTGTGGTTATACATTGTGTGCTGTGAGTGTACAGTGATGGGGCCACACCGTGTGTGTGGTTCTGCGTCTATAGGACGTGGATTTGAGTTATGAAAAGGCCTCTGTATAAAATGTGTCCTGTAGGAGATGGTCACAGACATGGTTGGTACATCCCATAAGGCACTGGGATGGAGCACCTGTAGAGAATACACAGATACAACACCTATAGAATGCGCACAGATCCAAACCCAGAGGGAGCTGGACAAGCTCCAGGAGTGGCCCAAGGGAATCTCATGAGGTTTAACGAGGCCAAGTGCTGGTGCTGCCCCTGGGTCGGGACAAGCCCCGGGGTCAGTCCAGGCTGGGGATGAGCAGCTGGAGCAGCCCTGGGAGAAGGACCTGGGGGTGCTGGGGGTGAGAGCTGGACCTGCCCCAGCCCAGAACCCCCCTGCCCTGGGCTGAGCCCCAGCGTGGGCAGCAGGGGAGGGGGGATTCTGCCCCTGTGCCCCCTCAGGTGAGAGCCCAGCTGCAGAGCTGCCCCAGCCCTGGGGCCCAGCACAGGAAGGGCCTGGAGCTGCTGCAGCCAGGCCAGAGGAGGCTCCAGGATGATCCGAGGGATGGAGCAGCTCTGCTGGGAGGAAAGGCTGCGAGAGCTGGCATTGTTGAGCCTGGAGAGGAGAAGCTTTGGGGTGACCTCACTGGGGCCTTGCAGGGCCTGAAGGAGCTACGGGAAACATGGAGAGAGACTGTGGAAAAGGGAATGGAGGGACAGGACACAGGGAATGGCTTCCCAGTGCCAGAGGGCAGGGCTGGATGGGATATTGGAAGAAGTTCCTCCCCGGGAGGGTGGGCAGGCCCTGGCACAGGGTGCCCAGAGCAGCTGTGGCTGCCCCTGGATCCCTGACAGTGCCCAAGACAGGTTGGACATTGGGGCTTGGAGCAGCCTGGGACAGTGGAAGGTGTCCCTGCCCATGGCAAGGAGTAGAACAAGATGATTTTTAAGGTCCCTTCCAACCCAAACCATTCTGTGATTATACAATTCTATCCTTTATTTTACAATGAGTTTTTTCTTTTCTCAATCTTTTCCCATCTTATGCTAGAAATATATGATTGATAAAAGGATCCCAGGTCACTAATCAATAGTTGTTTTTCCTTGAATTTAAGACTCAATTTGCTGGACTCCTGTATTATACTTAGAGCAATAGGGTTTTTGATGTTAGGAGAGGGTACAGCCAGTGCCCAGAGCTCCCAGTGAGCCACAGAGCTCTTTCCCATACCAGCATTGCACTGAAACATCCAGCAACATTGATTCCCTTGATCTCATTTCTTTGATAAGCCTTTCCTGCTATCACCTCCTGTGCCCTGGAGAAATCTATTCCTTGGAGGGTTGCCCTGATCCACATGCAGAACCTTGCACTTGTTTAACCTCATGAAATTCCGATTCTGAGCTTTCCCAGGTTCCTCTGGTTGGCCCCAACCTTCAGGTGTGGCAACCTCCCCACCCAGCTGTGTAATTCCAGAGAGGATCACTGTCTGCTTTCACCTTGGCAATCATTCGCTCTGATTTTCTTCATAAAATCCAGAAATTGATTGTCATTTTCTGAGCTCTGAGCTTTGGGCAGTGTGAGTGGGTTTGGGTTGGCTGGGTGGGAGGTGCCGGAGCGGAGTCTCCGTCGAAGGCAGTGCTTGGGTCAGGTGGAACTGGAGGAACATCCAAGCAAAGTGAGTTTATAGCCTCCAGAAGTGGCAGGATAATTTTATGGAACACTTGAAGGACAGAGGTCATAAAATGAACCATCTTCACCTCCCAACTCACAGTTTCTTTCTTCTTAATTAGACACGGAATCACCAACTTTGCAGAGCAGTTAATAACTCCGAGCAGTTGCCATGGGATACCAGACATCCTCTAAATGCTGCAGCTTCACAGAGCTGCCAAACACAGACCTGGCTGACATTAAAAGGTGCTTTGGCCAAGTTTTTGCAGCATTACCAAAATGAGGAAAATCAAACAGACATCTTGAGTGAGGTTCCAGAAGGAGGAAGATGCTAAAACAACTGAAAGAAAATATGTCTTTAATAGCAGCTTTCTCAAGAAACGTAGATAGAAAATAGCTAGAATATAATCATATTCAGTCATTGCATTTTTCCTACCATTACATGGTACTTTGTCAGCCTTTGCTGCTTCTGCTGCGTATTTCATAATTATTCTAGAATCAGGAATCCTTTTTGATGTGACTCAGTTACAGTAAATATTGAGTAAACAATGGAGATGCTCAGCAGTGCAGAGTTTCAGGGATAGAATTTTTGTACTCTGAAAACAGGGGAGTTCTTTAAAAATCCCTCCATTTGTGAGACACAAAGGATAGAACGGAGGTGCCAGTATTTATTCAGCTTCATCCACAAACTTCGTCCTTTAGCTGGAGCTCGTGCTCTGCACAGTAACTGCTCAGAGAAGTGCCTGGTTGGTATCCTGGGATGGAAAAAAAAAAGATGTTGATAAATGACAGAGAAAATACCCTTTAGAATCAGGTTTAAAGCAGGGAGTGGTGGCCATCAGCCGCCTGCTCAGAGGCTGAAGGCTGTGGGGGGTTAAGGTGCATTTGGTGCTTGGTCCTGCTCCTTGCAGTTAGACAGTAGTGAGAGCTGACAATCTTCATTTCACTCAGAATCATATTCTTGGGCTTGCAGGCCTCTAAAAGCACCATTAAATACTGTCACGATGGCTTCTGGTCTAGAAGGGAGCAGGAGAATGGTTCTGATAGCTCAAACCTGCTTTAAATCCCAGCAGCAGCAATGCCCAGGCACATCTCATTACAGCCAGCTCAGAGAGGATGAAAACAGATCCTGGCTGCTTTAGCACCTTTAGGAACACGGTGACAAATCCGGAATAAATTCTCCATCGGTGACCCTGACTTATGCCAGTTCAGCAGAGCAGAATCTGACGTGTTCTGTGGATCCCTGGGTGTAAAGGGCAGGAGCAGTCCCACCCTGGTTTCTGTAGGAATGAAGCCTGAGCCTGTTGATGTCAATGCTCCAGTCCCAGGAAGATACAGGGGAATCCTGTGCATTTTCCTGTGCAATAACTGCGCTGTGGGTTCTGATAATTGCCTGCCAAGGAGCCCCGGGCAGGTGGAGTTTGCGAGCAGAGCCCAGTGCAGCACACCCTGCCTGTTCTCCTGGGGGAATCAGCGCTGGGCCGTGCATGCTCCTTGTGCAGACTGCTGGGCAGAGGGCTGGGGGCTCAGGACAGCAGCGGGGCGAGGGATGACCCAGCTGTGTGTGAACCCTCTGTAAAGTTCAGCTTTTAAACCGTGGGTTTGGCCAGGTCTCCCTCCCTCTTCCTTTGTTTGGATCGGGGTTGATTTAAACATTGTTTTTGTGTGTGGATCCACTGATCTTTTTTTTTCCCCCCCTAATCCTTTGGTTAGAAATAATTTGGAGGGAGATGATTTAAATAAGGCCTGATGTGTCCTGGCTGGGCTTGCTGTGGCTGAGGAACGCATTCTTGGGCATGGAGCTGCGTCTGCTCGTGGCTGGCCGGGACATCCAAGAGCTTGGAACACACAAAGTCTTCCCTGCTCTCCCTAGGGACGCCTAGCAGGTTTTATGGCAAAGCTTTATCCCAGCTTTTAGTTCTCGGTCCCTGTATCTTCAAAGTATTCCAGGTATTTGACTGCGATAAGAAAGAGAACTCCAGTGTCTCCTCAAGAGTCAGCAAATGAATGAATTTAATATTGAGAATACACAGGCTTGTTCATTTTCAGCCCTGTGCAATTTGTTGGTGCAGATTTTCCAGGCTTTTTATGAACGGTGGAGAAACTCTGTGAGCTGGGGTGGGGAGAAGGAACCTTGGAAAAATGCTGTACTTTATTAGAAAACACCATATTAAGATAAGCAAATGTCTCCAGTATAGAGACTGGCTGGAGATGCAGCCTCAGAACGAGGACCCCGGGGTTGCATTGTTCTTTCCACCTCTGCTTGCACGTGTTGCTCTGGAGAGCTGAACCTCTGTGACAGGATTTGCTGCTCTTTCCTACAAACTGCTTTACTGCACAAACAACTCCCACTGTAATTTATTCTTTGAGGATAGTATATATACACACATGTGTAACGTTTTAATAAAAACCAAATGAATTAACATAGTAAGTGTATTTATGACATGTATTTCCTTCTCCTTTCCTCCTCCATGGCATTTGCTGAGATGCCTGCACAGAGCACTGGTGATGCTCTAACGTGGCAAAGTGCAGGGGCCTGGTTTGAGGATTGCAGAAGGGAATTTTTTTTACTCCCCCTATTTAACACTTGCTATTTTCCCAGCTCTAAATGATCTCCAATTTCTGCATGTAATGTAACGTAATGTAATTCCCTTTCCAAGTATTTTTTCTCCTGTTTTTCTTTTTCTTTTTACTTCAAACAAGTGCAGCAAGTGATTTATTTTCCCCCCAATGCCAGGCACCCTGATTAACATTCAAAATTAACACATTGAACATAGATTTGGTTGTATTCTGGTGGCTGATGGGACTTTGACTGTCAAAGGCTTTCCAGTTTCCTGATGTTCTTAATCCACCAGTATTTTCCTTCCAGGTCTTTGAATCAACCACTCCCCTGCTGTTCATTCATTCTGGTTGCTGGAGGTGAGGGGGCTACACCAGACCCTGATTTGTGAGATCAGGCCCAGTGATTTTCAGTAATTCAGGTTCTTTCTGCTTTTAAACCAAATAAGAAGGGATAACCCATTGTTCTGTGTTGTCTTCCTCCTCCTCTGTGCAAAGCCAAGGAATGAGGAGTGAGGTGCCTGCAGGTGGGGTGGCACCCCAGAGCTTCCCACACAGCTCCCATTCCTTGCTATGTAACAGGAAATTCTGAAACACGGTAAAAAGCCACTTTCTAATGTTCTGGCACATAAATGAATCCCCTGTGCCTCCGATCCAGGCAGTATGGTCTCACATATGTTTTTTGTCTCATATTGAAAGGATTTGTGCTAATTTGGCTCCCCACCCACAGTATTGCACATTGTCTTCATCTTTATGGTGGGGTTTGCCTGTGAAGGGGAAAGACAAAATAAATTTGGGTTGCAGGAGCAAGGACACCTCAGAGGCTCTGTACAGGGCAGGTGTGCTGAGCTCTGTGTTGGGGTGTGGTGGTATTTGGGACTCATTCAGAGCCAGACACGGGTGGGGATGTTACAGACCAGGCTTTTTCCCAGGATTGTTGTTTACCTGCTGCCAGGCAAGTCCCCTTTTCTCTGCTCTCCTTTTGCTGTTCACACAAATCAGTAGCACAGAATTCCTGCTGATTTATTTATTTATTGTACAGCTTGAACAGAGGGGACTGTCTGTGGTCTGAGCACAGATGTGCCAGGGAAGGGGTGGCTCTGAGGGCATGGGATAAGGTTTGGGATTTTTGGGGTTGTTTTTCTTTTGTTTAGGTGTGGGGTTTTTTTTTTTGGGGGGGGGGGGGCTGTGGTATTTTTTCCAACTAGAGAACCTTCCCTCTTTGTGCAATTTCCTCTGCTATGTTTCCACTAATGTGTAAGATAAGATTAAATGACTTCCCAAATCCCTCATGTCCAGTGCTTTGCTGTCGAGGTGAGCACACAACAGACTTTGCCTTAAAATAAATTATTTTGGGTCTTTTAGAATATATTTTATTCTATTAAAGCCCTGTTAGCACAACAGCTTTGTAAAACCAGGGCAATACGTAAAAATTAATCTTGATTTTACCTGTATTTGTTTCAGCCGTTACCTGCTCCTCAAGGGTGTCTGCCATGCCTGCTGGGACAGTGGGGACAGTTTTCACGCTGGCTGGTGCAGGAGCTTTCCCATCCACCACGAGTCTGCTGTGGATGCTCAGCTTCAGTTGGCTTTCATCACAAAATGAGGAAACACCTCCACGGGTTTCCCCACCCCTTGTTGACCTCTCGGTGTCCCTGTTCAAGCTCTGTCTGTTGGCACAGGAAGGTTGGATTTGCTGCTACCCTACAAAACAGGGATATCCCCAGGACATTCCCAAAGGACGACACTCTGCCTGTCAGAGGAAGCAGTGCCTCGGCCCTGCCCTGCTCTGAACCTCCCTCCCGTGGCAGGAGGCAGCAGGAGGATGATGTCCAGGCTTGGGATCTGCACTGTGGGAGCCAGGGCTGGGCTGAGGGGCAGCTCTGCTCTTTTCCCTCCACCTTCATCCCTGCTCCTTTCCTTTGGCCTCCTCCTTCCCGGCTTTGCCGCCCCAGGTCCCTCCCTGGCCAGGAGGCGTCCTGGGTGCTTTTCCCTGCCCAGCTGCTCTCGGGTTGCCACCTTGCTCTGTAAGCTCACCCTCTGCCATGTGCCCCTGCTGACACCTTTACACTTTGTCCCAAGCTGTGCCATTCTCTTTTCTCCTCAGCTGGCTCATTCTGTGCCTTTTCCCCCTGGATGATAGATGGAGGAGCAGGAACGAGAGCATCTGGCGAGGCCAGCGCGTGCCCCGCGCCCTGCCAGGATTTGTGATGTGTCGGGGGGTCCAGCTGCAGGGGCTGAGCTCACGCCTGGCCCACGGCCAGGGCACAACCCCGAGCAATCCAAGCAGGTGTCAGGGACAGGTTTGGAGTGCCAGGGGCCTGGGGGTGCGTTTGGTTTCTGCACCAGGGCTGTGAGTGGATGAAGCACCGTGGGCTGTGCGGGGGTTCAGAGCCCTGCAAGGCTTTGGCCCCTGGCACAGAGCAGCCCGTGCTGCTCTGAGAGGAAAGAGCTCTGGCCAGCAAACCACGTGGTGCCTCTGCCCTTCCACTGGGAAAGAAGGGCTTAACTCAGCCTTGCTTGGTGAAAAAGTCCTCATCTGGTAATGGTTGTTAATTTATTGTACAGTTTGCCTAAATTAACTTCATCTCACCAAAACAAACCAGAGCAATTATTTCAACAAAGCCCACAGAAAACACTGGAAGTCACTCATGGAAATCTCCTCTCATCCCGTTGGATGTGAAGGTGATGTGATGTGATAGGTGTTTTTCTACCCCCAGGTTCCTCCCTGCAGAGCTGCTCCAGCAGGTGCCCCCAGCCTGTGCTCCCTGTCTGGGGTGAGCTGCTCCTGCCTGATCCCAGCCTGTATCCTGTGAGCAGTGCTCCCTGGGAGGCTTGGGTCTCAGCCCTCCTTCGATGAAGGTGTCTGCTCTACAAAACACCCTTTTCCCCCTATTTGACTAGTTATGAAGCCATTCACTCTAGGCTCAGCCCTGTGTAAGCCTTGCCAGTAGCTGATGCTTGTTCTAGCAGGATTACACAAATCATTGGGGCTCTTCATCCCTGGCACAAATCCTTGTCTTGGCTGAGGTCTATGGGAATCTTTCCTATGCAGGAAGAATCCGTTCTGTTGGCACAGACTGGGGGTGCTGGAGTGCACAAAGGACTCTGACCTCGTGCATGATATCCCAAGAGATCACCTTCCCTCTCTTCTGTGCCTTGAAATGGTTGGAGCTTTTACCCTTCTGGGTGATTTTGCCCATTTCCTCAGACACCATGGCTTGAATTGGTGGGGGGCAAATTAAACAGGAACTAAGAGCTGGGATGAAATTCAGCAACTAACTTCTTAGTCCACAGAGATGAACATGGTCCCAAAGGAATCATTTCCTTATGAGAACTGGGAGGGATTTTGGCAGTCCAATCCTTTGCTAAAAGAACTCTGTTTTTAAAAAGCTCTGGAGAATTATTTTTGCACTTTTCTTTATGCAGTTGTATTTGCCTGTTGCTCAGTGTGTGTAAATGTTCAGTTACTCAGCTAAGAAGCTGATTTTTCATGGGAAAACTCTCCTTTTCAGTCTCAGCTCTTAGAAGCAGTGGAGTCAGGGGCCATACTGGTGCAGCCCCTTGCCACTGGTATTTTCTGCCCCTGCTGGGGTCAGATTTTTGCTCTGTGCTGGCCGTGGGGCAGCTCGGGGCTGTGTTTGGTGCCAGTGTTTGCAGGGCTCTCCCAGCTCATCCCAGGAAGGTTTTGCTGCAGACACAGCTCAGGGACCCAGGGCACTGAGCTCATTTCATCCCAGCTCAGGTGCCCTGGAGCTGCCCCCTCCTCTGGAGGCTGCTGGGCTCTGGGAGCTGCAGAAGAGCCCAGCAGAAATGAATCCATCTCTGACAGAGCTGGATCCGGCCCAGGCCCAGTTGGCTGAGGGTTTTCTGGCAAAGGCTCCTTTCCCATCCATATCCATTCTTACATCGTGAGCTTTCCCCATTCAAATGTTTTGATCTCGCTGAAATGTTTCAGTTCAATATTTCTTTTGCAATGCCATTTTCTGAAAATCAGTATGCTCCCCATGAAATATTGGATCATGCCTAAAATACACCCTCAGCTGGGAAATACAGGCAGAGAAAGGTCAACCAGCTTCTCTTCAGAGAGGTCCCATTCAGTGTCCAGCATCTGCAAAGCCTCCTTCATTCTCAGAGAAATCTGCTTTGGAAATTGGAGACTCCATCTCCATTGTCACCTGAGCATCCCCAAAGCTTCCTCTGTCCCTCTGACTGTGCTCAAATAAAAGCTAAGCAATTTGTTAAAATGCCTAAAGGCCTTAAAAATACATCTGCAGATTATCCATGAGGTATTTGCCATCTGAAAGCTCAGTCTCTATGCAATCAATAGGTTGCCACACAAACTGGGAACTCTGGGATGCTGCTGGAAGTCTTTTCATGTGGAGAAGTCACAATCCCTTCTTGAAGAGATGCATGTCAGGATGGAGAAAAGAAAGGACAAGGATATAGGAAAGGTATCAGGCTGAGAAAAGAAGAATGAAATGGGTCCAGGACAGAAAGCTGGGGAGGAGAGAGGGAGGAGGAAGCTCCTTGAAGGTTTGTTGCACTTAGCATTAGGAACTGCTACAGAGCACGCAGGTTGTAGTGATTTTCTAATACTGAGTAATATGTCAGAAGGGCTATTCTGGATTTAGACCAATATATACAGTTTCTTGTCTAAGCAGAACCATATGCTCAAATGAGAGATCATTTTATTTTACTAGGATGGACAGTAAGTAGAAACACATTCCAGATTTCAGGAGGTTTCTTCCCCCCGTGGCAGCCACGGTGCTGCTTGTGCTTAGTCTATGGTTTTTCAACTGTTTGATAAGTGCCTGTTGCTTTACAGGATCCAAATCCCCCTCTATCCTGGTGTCTGCTGAGCTGTGACTAATGACTGTGTCAGACAGCTCGTTCAGCAGGTCACCCTGCCTGGAGCTGGTAATTGTTGGTAATAAAACAGCTCAAACTGATATGCACTATATGCAATGCTGTACAGCAGAGATGGAGCTTTTGTGTCCTTCCTTCAGTTGAGACTTAATGTTCTGTGTTCAGAGACTGACCTCATCCAAATCCTTTCTGACAGCCCAGAAAGCAGGAAAAAAACCCCAAACCTCTTTGTGGAATGTGCAAGCTGGTGTTTAATACACCAGCCCGTGCACAGCAGGTTGGGCACTCAAAAGCACACAGAGATTTATGTAATGTGACACTGGTACCCAGTGCCACCCCCCAGAGCCACTGATGGTTCTGGGTGCAGCTCTGTGTCTCTGTGGCTCAGGGTCCCCCACTGCTCCTGCCTTGGTGCTGAACCATCCTTGGGTGTAACGAGATGTTTTCAGCCCGAAACATCCCCAGGCTTGGGATGGACCCTCTGGCTGCTCCTCTGGGATCAGGAAAACAAGGACTTGGTGCTTGTGGAGCTCTCTCAGCTTCCAGGGGCAGGAGATGCTGTGCCCAGGGCTGTTCCTGCCTTCCTGCACCTCCTGTGGATTCTCCAGCAGGAACTGCTGGCCATGGAGTGCTCACACCCAGGGACTCTGCTCAGCCAGTTTGGGGCATCTACCGACCCTTTTTATGGAGGGATGGTGTCCTAGGGTGGAGCAACAACAAATCAATGGTTTAGCTGAAAAAATCTGATTTTTCTCAGAGGGTCTTGAAAACAAAGGCCTCATCGACCACGTGTGTTGTAAAGTGAATTCCCCACACACCTTGCTGGTCTCTCACAAGCAAGGATGCTGGTATGAAAATGGCTTTTAAAGGGATTTTGGAATTCAAAAAGAAAACCAAGATAAATCATGGACATACTTAGCTCAGTGAGGAGGACAAACAGAACCATCTACAAGGACACTCACTGTGACACTGGACTGAGTAAAGCCCAATGTCACATTAAAGCTTTTTATAATCTACTGACTGCTGGGTACCAACTGCTTTAGCTGTCCCCGGCATCTCTGAAGTTATTTGGGTGATATTCTGTGGAGATGTCTGTTTTCCACTGACCTGCTCTGAGGATGATCCCCTCCCACCTGGGGAGATGCAGAAGCCTGGTACTTGCTGATGTCTGTGCACACAAGCAGGGAGTGTCTGTATCTTTTTCTCTTAAGGACATTTGGCTGCTGGTCTCTGACAGTAGAAATACTCCAGAGGTCACTGCAGTCAATTTCTCACTGTCCCATCCTTCAACAGCCTTCAACATCCTGAATGTGGGGGGAAGAGAGGGGTGCTGTGGAGGCAAATTCGTGTTTTAATGTTACACCCACCTTGCTTTGGAGATGGCAACAGGTTAATTTAGAAATGCTGCAAACTCATTTCAGCTTTTGATTTGAATTGCCAGGTTACCCCTGCCAGGTCCCCAGTGTGTTGATGTTCACAACGTTTGTACCTGCACATATAGCTGTGCATTGATGTTTGCACACAGTGAAACAGAACAGTCAGTGCCAGCACAGCAAAACCCCTCGGACGATGTGGAGAATCCTCAGTGATGAATGTTACTGAATGTTTTTGAGACTGAAGGGTTAACACAGGGAGCTGTCAGTGCCGAGGGGTGTTCCTGGGAGCTTCCTTACAAGTACCTAACACCCACTTGAGAAGTTAAGTGGTTTTGGAAAATGTGATGTGTTCTGTGGTGTGGATGAGTCGTGGTGGTGAGCAGCTGTAGTACCTACTCAGGGGTTTGCTGCTTTCTCTTGTGAAGTTCACCCTCACTCTGTGCCAGTCTGGGATGCTGTAACTGAGTCTGTGATGTTCAGCTCTGTTCGCGCCGTGATCCCACGCATGAGAGCAATTCCCAGTCCTGATCCGCAACACAACCCGCTCCAGAAGGATCGGAATCTGTGGGGAAACCCATCCAAATGACACATGTTCTGTGGGCAGAGAATTCCGTGTATTCCAGCGCAGCGCGCTGCCTTCTGTTGTGGTGAGGACCTGCCTCTCATTGTGCCATTGAAACATCATCAAAGCCCGGGAATCCGAGGGACATTCCAGCGGGAACCTTTGGAAGCTGCAGCGAGGGACTGAAATTCCGAGCCGGTCTGTGGACTTGGCACCCCTGGTAATAACAACTCGAGATGTGCTGAAAGCCCTTGTGGAGACAGACGGGGCTGCGGGAGGGGCCGGGGGCGGCTCCCGGCTTTATCCAGCCGCAAACAGAGGCCAACTGTCCCGGGAGTTGTAGGGAACTTCAGGAAGTGACTGTTGAATATTTCGGCAGCGCTCCAGTCGGTAGGAATACTCTGTTTAAAATGGTTTCAGGGAAGATAAATATTTGTGTGTGCTATCTTGACGTATGGAGATAAACACAGTGGTTCTACACAAATATTGGTTTGACCTCAGATTATTTCATTAGCAGCAGCATGTGGGGCCCCTTCCATGTCCCTGGAAGCAGCTGCCACCTGCTGTGAGCATCCCAAGTTTCTTGTATGGCTGCTGTCGAGTGTCTGTCCTGCCTTTGGTTTGGGAGGAGGGAACCCAAACCTTGCTGTCGCTTCCCCACGGCAGGGAATAAACCTTCCATCTGCTTGAGAGGAAATCTCACTGTGAGTCAGGATAGACATCAACAGCACCACGGAATGTAAATGGAGTCAGTTTAGGTGCCTGGTCCTGCAGCCCACAGCAAATCTCGTGCTCCTGCTTAGACAAGGTGATGAGGGATGTACCTGCCTGTGTCAGCTCAGGTGAGGCAGGGAACATGGGGTCACAGCTAATCACAGAAGGACCTTAAAAACCATCTCATTCCACCCCCTGCATGGGCAGGGACACCTCCCACTGTCCCAGGCTGCTCCAAGCCCCAATGTCCAGCCTGGTCTTGGACACTGCCAGGGATCCAGGGGCAGCCCCAGCTGCTCTGGGCACCCTGTGCCAGGGCCTGCCCACCATCCCTTCTAACCCTGCCCTCTGGTAGTTTGAAGCCATTCCCCCTTGTCCTGTCCTTCCATCCTTTGTAAATTGTCTCTCTCCATGTTTCTTGTCAGCCCCTTCAGGTCCTGGAAGTTCATAGATTTGCACTACCGTGAAGATGCCAGGGCATTAAACAGAACCTGGTGGAACATCCTGGTGGTGCTCCACCTTGTGTGGGGCTTTGGAGCATGTGAAAGACTGGCCTGGCTGCAGGAACAGGGGTTTGGGTGGATTCAGTTGTGCTGAACAGTGGGAACCCCTCGAGCCAGTGCTGGGAACCTCAGAGGCTGAGCCCAGGTCCTGGGCAGGGAACAGGCACTGACCAAGCTGAACTCCTGGTCTGTAAACTCCATCCTGGGCTTCTCCTTTGCTGCCAGCTGATCCCTGGCTGGGTGTGGGTGCAAGTCAGGGGCACAGAGGGTCAGAACCGACACCAAAGTTTTTTGGCAGTGATTGTGCAGGAGCAGGAGCAGGCTGAAACAATATTGTCTACCCAGCTCTGGGAATGTCTAAAAGTAGCCATGTCTTATTCTGTGCAATTTCTGGCCTGTTCTAGCTTGCTTTCCTTCAGAAGATCTGCTGGGATGGGATGTGCTGACTTGGTCAAGGTCCACAGGATTTTATTCTGGTTTTTAGGGCAAAGGGAAATGCCACATGCAGTGTGTGAGGGCTGCACAAGGCACTCTGCAGGAATAAAAGGAAATGCTCGATTGTGGATCGGATTATCAGGTTCATGGTCTCGGAGATGTGCAAGTGGCTGTGCTAAGAGAATGAATGGAGGGGATGCTGCCAGAGCCTACAGCACCTGGGGAGGGATCCCAGCTCCCTCCTGGCAGCCCCCACCCCCAGACTGCAGTTTTAGTTAATTCCCAGCCAGGTTCAGTGTCTAGGCTGGCTTGCCGAGGGAGGGAGGCTGTGGCATTAGAGCCTGTGGATATGAAATCCTGTGGGTTGCACCAAAATTCCCTTACCCAGCCAGCAGCAGTCACTGTGGGGTCCCAGTTAACTGTGGGCAGCAGGGGGGGTTTGAGTGGAGCCTGTCCCAAGCACGAGGGACCCTCCCAGTGTTCAAAAAGCAGAGTGAAATGCACTGCCCCTGTTTTATCCCTCCTCATAAATTACCCTAAAAATCAGCCCCAGTACCTGACAGTGGGGCTGTTACCCAGAGTCTGCAGGCAGAAGGGGCCAAACTTGATTGAGTCAGCACTAAGAACCAAGTTAACCCATGGAGAACCACAATCTGCATGGAATTAATTCAGCTTAAGCTTTTCCCCGTTTTTTTATAGTAATACCAGCAGAACGTTGCAGCATTTGGACAGCCATAAAGCAGAAATGCTACAGCTTGAAAAATACTTCAGGCTGCTCCTGAGATGAAAGCAAGCCCTGGATAGCTGGGGAAGTGTCAGGCAAATCCCAGCATGGCACGGGCTGCTGTGAGCACAGAGGGCTGGGGCTGTCCCACACCCCAAGTGCTGCCCCACAGATTCCAGGGGGCTGCTCAGGACCCTTGGGAGGGAGGATGGATCAGGAGCAGCTGTCCCAGGGCGATGGAGGTGGGGATGGATTGTCCAGTGAACTCCTCACCACATGGATCAGGGATTCTTGCAGGGACCCACTTGGTCCTCGCTTTGTGATCAGGGCAGGAAAAGCAGCGAGGTGCAAATGAGAAATATAAGCTGAGAGCATTATTGATAGGGCAGCTGCAGTCCCCTCGCTGCATGAGTCATGTAATCCACAGGCTTTTCAGCTCCATCGCACAGAGCCGAGGTGCATGGAGGATGGTTTCAATTTCCATGCAGGGCTTTCTGACCACTCATGCTTTGAAAAGTGAAGCTAATACCTTGGCTCAGGGATGACTGCAAAGCAGAGGTATTCTGCCCTTGGCCCGGTGCCTGCTCGCCCTCTCGGAGTGGAGCTTGTGCATTGTGATGGAAACATAACAGCTCCCCCTGCCAGGGAACAGGTCACTCCTGCTGCTGCCTGGGAACCAGGGATACACTGCTGCGAGCACAGAACCTGAACCAAACGGAATCAAAGAGCAAGAATTCCGGATAAATTTGCAATTTGGAGTTACACCTGAATTCCTTTTAACAGGAAAAATCTTTTGACTCGATTTGGATTCCTGCCCTGGTGAAAACATCCCAAAAACGCTCATTAAAAAAGAGATTAAATTCGATTTTGAGGCCAAATGCACTTCTTTAGAGATGCTTTGCTGGTGTTTTAACCTTGAACATTTACACTGTGAGCATGTTCTCCCACAACACTGGATGCTTGATGTTCCTTAGTACCAGGATGTGAGGAATACTGGACACGAGGCCTGCAGGTTTCCCTGCTGGGACCCTGCCCAAACAGCAAAGCTCTGTGCATGTAATAGAAAATGTAATGAATCACTTGGTACTGGATAAGTTGTGAGTTTTATAAACCACTGGGTTTTTATCAGAGTTATAATTTTGATGTGTTCATATGTTAGTGAGTGCAAAAGAGGCTGCTCCACCCCTGGGATTGTCCAAGACCAGGTTGGATGCTGGGACTTGGAGCAGCCTGGGACTGGGAAAGGTGTCCCTGCCCATGGCTGGATGGGCTTTAAGGTCCTTCCAGCCCAAACCATTCCGGGATTCTGGGATGATTCTGTAACTCTGGACTTGATCCCCTCTTTGGAAAGGCACAGCCCTGGATTTGCTGAACGTTTGTTCCAGCAGCACTGAGGTGGCAAAGCTGGGCAATGCCTGAGCTCCTAAGCTGCAGCCCAAGGAGTTGTTCTGTAGCTGAGGGTGAGATTCAAGCCCAGTGGAGGCAGTTGTTGTTCAGTTGTGATTGGGGGAGTGAGAACCACAGAAGTTTGGCCTGTGCGTTTGGATTCTTTGCAGAAGCACTTTGAAGCTTTAAGGGGAGGGGAGGTACTGGAAAATGTGAGCCCAGGGAATACACACAGGGCAGGTTCTGCCTGTGTATCCTCAAATGAGAAACCAGGAGAATGTATCTTTGAGTGGGGTCTGGATATTTCAGTCCTGTCTAGGTATAAAACAGCTTAAGGAATGCCATGGACTTCACAGAAGGGCAATGATTTGGGGAATCAACTTTAAAAAAAAGTATAAAGTGCTATAAAACATGCCTTGTTTCAAGAGAGAACTATGGAAATAGAACAAGATTCACAAGTAATTCATCTCAGGCTGTGGACTGGTGTGTATGACTCTGCAGCAAGAACATTAATATCTGTTAAATTCTCCAAATTAGCTTAAACATTCCAGAGAAAGGATGTAATTCTCAGTTGTATAGGGAAGGAATTCACCCTTCCCCCAGTCTTTTTGCTTCCCCGGGACTCGAGAGAAATGCTAATATCAAGTCAACCTATTTTTGTTCTCCCCTTTAGTAATGGGGTCCAGACTGGTGGTGACTGAAACCTGGTCCTGTCAGAGGAGTTCTGTGTGATGGATAGGAGGGGCTGGTCCCATCGGGGTGGTGGTGCTGAGTGTCCAGCCCAGGCTGGCAGCTCACTCCCAGACTGCCCAGAGCTCTGAATCTCAGTGCACAGGAGGTTTTGTGGGGCACTGTCCACCTCTCCCTGAGGCACAGCTTGTGAGCTGTTTGTACTGCACAGTGAGAGAGATGCAGGACTACACTGAGCAAGTCTTTGAGCTATCATGACTCCTTTTCCTCACATTCATTAATCAGGGTATTGCCAGCCTTATTAGGGAATTACAAATTCTTGGGGAAGATTTTAGCTTGTTTTGACCGAGGGGCTGTTGGAAGATGAAGCAAGAGGACAGACAAAGCACAGCGAGGAGTGGGGAGGAGAAGCACCGGGAGAGGCTTTTCAGGAGCCATGAAATGAGTTGAATAAACAGATCTGAACCTGTCCCGGCTACCTGGGCTCGCATTCAGCCCTGAGGTGGTCAGCGGTGCCATCTTGTGTTAAGTGGGTGGTATTTTTGGGAAAAGATGGATACAGATTCTTAAAAGCCCTTGGGAAAGGGGTTTGGAAGATCCTTTAAAACCACTGGTGGGAAGTGAGAAGAGCAGTGAAGCCCAAGGGTCTCTGAGGCAGAAAGGCTCAGAGGATGAGCAGCTGTGACACAGAGAACTGATTTGCAGCTGAGACACTCGTGTTCAAGGGACTTTACCAGGAGATTTTTCATTTAAAATTGTGATTTTTTCATCCTGCTCCAGTAGCAGCAGTGCATGTGATGGATGCCTGTGGGCTTCCCTGAATATGGTCATGGATGTCAAGCACTGGCAGGGGCTGCCCAGGGAGGTTTGGGGTCCCCATCCCTGGAGGTGTCCCAGGAAGGGCTGGAGGTGGCACTGAGTGCTCTGGGCTGGGGACAAGGTGGGCATTGGGCACAGCTGGGACTCGATCCTGGAGGGCTTTTCCAGCTTCAGCGATTCTGGGATTCTCTGGTTCCATATAGTGATGATTTTGCTGATGCTTCTGCTTCCAGTGCTTGGCAGAGAAGCAGGAAAACACTGGGGAAAGTGGATGCAAGCCCTGCCCTTCCCAGCAGCTCACACTCAGGAGCTGACTGGGAGGCTGTGGCTGCCCCAAAGCAGGAGGACTCTGGTGGTTCCCAGTCTGTCTTCAGCCCTCCCCACGCTGGAGCCTTGCCAGGGCAGCCTGGGCAGTGGAGAGGATCGTAGTCCTTCTATTTCCTTTTCTTTTCATGTTCCTGAGGACTTTTTTCCGAGGTGCTGCTATAGCTGGGACTCCCAGATTTCATTGTTGATGAATTTGCATGGCCCCAGCAATGGGAATTTGAGTACCTGGTCCTTCTAAAAGTCAGGTTGTCAATTTGCACACGTGAAAAGAAAATTGCTTTTTCTACTGTGGGAAAATCTTTAGTGGAAGGTGTCTGAGCATCAAAGGTTGCTCTGAGGCATTTTGGGGGTTTAATAACCAAGACAACTTTCAGTGAAACCAAAGTGGGTTTTCTTGTTGTAGCTGTTTACCAAATTAGAAATACTTCTCCAGGCTGTCCTGCCACTAGTGTTAGGAATCTTTTGACCTTGGAAGGAGATTTCAGAGCTGATGTCCAGTCCCTGCAGTAACTTTCAGCCTGGCAGCTTCCCTGAGGCAAAGCAACTCAGCCAGGTGTCAGCTCCAGAGGTTTCTGCACTGAGATCAATCCAGGCACAAATGTCTGTGCAGTGAAGCCTGACTGCAGCACGTGAAGAAATCCATGGAATAAAACCTTGGGGAACACGTTTGACCTTCACATCACCAAGTGGGTCCCTGGGAAATCTGGAAAACACAGGGCCCTGCAGATGACTCGGGGTTTTTGTTTAAGTGGTGTTCTGGCAATGAAAGTTTATAACTGTTCAGGGAAGGCAGCTTAGGCCATGGAAGAAGTGGGAAAATCACCAAAAGATGCTGGAGGATCTCTGGGATTAACATTTCTGAGGGGGGAGGGTTTTCCTGGATGCAGAAGTTTCTCTAGATACAAATACTGAGGCAGGAAACAAATCTATTGGTGGGAGCTGCCTCTCTGGAAACCCAGCAGGACAGGATGCTGGGTAGTAAAGGGCAGGGAGTAAAAGGAAGTAAAGAAGCAGTTAAACCAAATAACGTTGTAATACGGAATGATGGGCTTCTGGGAATGACGGGGCTTGGAAAATAACAGGGGTTTGCTGCTAGCCAAGCAACTGTGACCACTTGTTCTCTCCAAATCACTGACATGAAAGGTTTTATTTCCTATGGCACATTTAATAAAAGTCAAGGCCAAATTTTAATTTTGGGGCACATGGAAGTAAATACTTACAGTGTAAGGGATCCACACAGACCTTTTCTTTACATAAAACCACAGAGCATCCTCCTCCGGCCTCCCTGGGGGACGTGCTGGAGGCCCAGCCGTGGCAGGAGGGCTGCAGGTCCCTCCTGCTCGTGTGCCTGCAGGGACTCAGCAGAAGTGGAGTGGCACTAAAGCACGAGGCTCCCCATCCCTGCACAGCTCAGTTTGTGCCTCACGGCCCCGCTGAGCCCTTCCGAAGGAGTGACTCCAGCTCAGGGCCGTTCCCCCTCCCCTCCGGAGCAGTGGCAGAGCTCCAGCTCTGATCCCACAGGGATCTGCTCTCCCGGGCCGGGTGCCAGCCCTGGCTGGGGCCCAGCTGGGATCGGGGTATGGAGGAGCAGCGTCTCTTCCCAAACACAAACACCCTCCGGGGAATGCCCGCCTCAGCTGCGCTGGAGATGGGGTTCGATAACGTCACTCTGGCTGCCGGCCATCCCCGCAGATGATTGATTATTTTCTGTAGGAATCTGCTTTTTAAGCTTCTCCTGGAGCGCTGCGGACGGTATCGCTCAGTGCTTGGCACTGACAGGACCCATCTCAACCTCTGACTGCGTGCAGAGCTGCAGGCCTGGCAACAATGCTCGGGTCCCCTCTGCTTATTGGCCAGGGTTTGGAGCTTGTACCTCTCCCTGCTGCGTTGCAAAAGTAGAATTTGGAGTAATTACTGCGTGTTCTCCTTTCCTTTTCCTGAGTGCATCTGGCAGGGGGGATCCAGCCGTTTTATGTTTATTATAAGCTGTCGGTGATTGCCAGAACTGTGGAAGGATAAAAGATGAGTATTAGAGACCCGAAGGGTACCCAGGGAAGCCACCCTTCCCTCAGGCAGGTGTAGGGCAAAGGGACTGGCCCTGCCCCTGGGGGTTACTGCTCTGTCCCAAAGCTGGCCGTGCCTCAGTGCAGACCCTCCCACTGTGTCTGAAAACAAAGGTGCTCTCTGACCCTTGGGGTGATGAACATTACACAAAAACACGGCCTTTTCTGGGTCCTATGCTCAACATGCATTGATCTCAGTGCAGCTTTGGACTCAGCTGCTGTAAGGATGTTATTTGAATTTGGAAGCAGCATTATATTTGATATAAAATAAAGAAACTCACTTTATTTAGTGTTTAGCTGCCTCCCAGCCTTTCCCAGCTATGAGAATATTATGATTACAACAGCATGAGCTGCACAACGCAGACTTTAAATCAGTGTAAAGGTGCTGTGGACTAATCTGTTGATTTCCATATGGGAACAAAATTGTATCATGAGAGAGCATCTTCCTACTGGTGTAATTCCAGGCACAGTGCTGTTTTCAATAATGTAATGATGATAATTGATGGTTTAAAATTGACAAGGTCAATTTATTTGGCAGTCATGCATTTGGCAGCCAGCTTGACAGTATGAAGGATTGACACAAAATAGGGCAGAGAGATCCTGTCCTGCTCCCAGGTCTGAAAACAGCCCAGGGTCTCAGTGCTGTTTAGTCAACTCCTTGGCACATCTCCCAATTCTGTTCTCCAGCCAGGTGTGCCACATGACAAGCTGAATTGCATCCCCAAATTGTAAAACCCTCCAACAAAAGGTTTTGCTGCGGTGAGTGAAGCAGGCAGTGTGCTGCTATTGTCATTCCAGCCTGTTTTACTGGGGTGTCTGCAGGTTCCCAGCGTGAGGGCAAGATGATCATCCAGTGGATGTTAATGTCTGGAAGAAATACAGGTCCCAGTCCAGCAGTTGTTCTGCTGGTGTTGGATGCTGAGCCCTGGACAGGAATGTTCTGGGAGCTTTCTCTCAGCTCAGAGCAGAGGGAAGAGAATCTGCCTTCTTCCATTCCAGCAGTTCCCACCCTTTGCAAACCCAAACCATTGGCTCTGCACTGTTAACAGGGAGATAAGGAGATAATATTAAAAAAAATGCCCTAGGGTATATCACCGTGTCCCGAAGCCATAGGGAGGAGGAGGAGAGAAGCTCCAGCAGGCAGGAATTGTGCAGCAAGATTGATTGATTTAATTATTTTACAAACTCTTTTAGAGACTCTTTTCTTCATAGTCTAATTGGACAAAGGATCAGCCCCCCCTTGGGGGTGATTGGCTAAAATCCTAAAACATCCATTGTCAAAATATTTTTCTACTATACCATAAACAAGACTTTTCAAGGTTGCAGGTGGCTTGGTTGTTTCCATACTCTGCTACCTCTTCTGTGAGACAGAAAAGTCTCTCACAGAAAATAGCAAGAAAATCCTTGCTAGCAGCATTTTTGTATCCACAAGATAACAACACGTTCGTATCCCAATCCACTACAAACTAGGATCAGGTCTTGCCATTATAGGGTGGCCCTGAGGCAGGAGCATCTGTACAGCTCAAACCCCACAATCAGCAGTGATTAACACCAGTAAATCCTGCAAACCATGCAAGGATGGCAATGAGCTTGGCCCTAAGTAGAGCACCATCCATTTAATTTACAAAGTTTCTAATTCATCTCTGAAATTAAATTACTTTCTGTTCTCTGCCCAAGAAACCAGCACACATTTATACACTTTTTGCACTTCTGTGCTCAGGAGGGGAAGTGAGCCCCCCAGTCTTGTAAAAAGAGATGATTTCATCCACAGATTTTGGCCAGTGAAAAGAGATTCTTTCCATTTTTGCATGTTAGTTTGTTTCAGTGCAGAAATCAGTGAAGCAGATGCAACAGCCCCAGTTGCATTCAGTTTAGGAGCATGTTCTGAATGATGATGAAAGAGAAGAAATGTGTTACACTGCACTGACTAAAAGGAGATGTGGTGGAAGGGTACTGGATGCCAAGCTTGCTGGTTTGATTTGTAGGCATACGAAACAACCTGCCAGTTTCTTCAACCAAGTACACAAAGTGCTGAAATCTTGGTTGCATGTTCTGTGTTTCTGTTATCACTGGAAGCAGTTTTATCAGACTTCAGTCCCCAGGGTACTTCAGAGAGCTGAAGGAATGCAGAGCTCTCTGAAGGTCATTTGCAATCTCAGCTGCAGCACTCGGGGGCTGCTGTCAGCTCTTATCACGGCGCTGATGTGCATCACTACAGTTGTACAGGGAGATGGGAGAGGTGTTGGAGGTGCTCTGGAACAGGAGCAGGAAGTGTGGCTTTCATGAGAAGGCAGAAGGGCATTGCCCTGCCAGCCCAGACGCCGTCCCCGCTGCAATGAGATGCAATGACTGTGTGGTGATGGGGACTCCTGGCACTGAGGCAGGCACCTGGAATTCTGTCTGCACCACTGGCAAAGGTCCAGGGGTGCTTTGGGAGGGCCAGGGAGCAGCACATTGAGATAGCCCTGTGCTTGTGCCAAATTCTCTCTGTGGCACTGGAACAAGACTCAGCAGAGAGGCTCTCGAGCCTCCACTCTGGGGGGACATCTCAAGACCAGTCTGGTTAAAGCCCTGAGCAGCCTGGCCTGCTCTCACAGCTGGCTGGCTTAGAGCAGCAGGTGAAGAAGAGGAGGTCCCTTCCCACCTGGATTGTCCTATGAGGAGCTCCTGAGTAGGCTCTGCTTGAAAATGGAGGCATGGGGTGGAGAGTTATGGGAAGAGGAGGTGGTCAGATGTCCCCTGACCTCCGAGTCAGCACAGTCCCTTGTGCTGACACCAGAGAAGTTCGTGCAGCTGCACATCCACATTGTGGGGATTTTACAGTTATGCCACAGTAAATCCTTACCTATTTTCCATGGAAACTGCTGAAGTCCCATTTGGGGTCTGTAGGGACTGTGTGGTACCACACCATTGGACTGGTGCTGTCCCAGCAGCCCAGGGGACTGTAAGGTCTGCTGAACTCCAGCCACTCTGCTTTGGAACCTGCACTCAGCAACTCCACCTGCAGCTCACAAGGGTCAGTTTTTGTCTCTTATTTTCTCCAGTGAGAGACAGAAATGTTCAGCTGATGCCCTTCTCTATCACAAACCCTTTGAACAGGGTAGATATTGACAGCAAACTACTGGAGAACTGGGAGCAGGCACCAGTAAATGCATCTCTGTGGGCACTTCCAAGAAATCCTTAATGGCTGTGATGGTTTTAGTCACTGAACTGCATTTTATTACTCGGGATGTGGGCAGTGTGTTACAGATGCACTCGGGACATTTCTGCATGAATGAGTGCATCCAGCTCGCTCCAAACTTGGTCTTTTGCAGGAGCTTACCAGGAAATGCTTCTTGCTTCCAGTTGTATCCCAGACAGTAACCAGATGATTTCAGATCTGTTCCTAATTGCTCAAGGAGTAATTCATTTCCTGAATATAGTAATTAAAAGCATAGTCTTGCACTGCTTTTTTGGTGGTGTTAAGAATGAGGTGTAATGGCCAGGGATTCTCCTTGAGAAATTCCGATTTAATTTCTGATGGGTCAGGCTGTAGCCAAACCGGTGCCATCCCCTTGGATCCAAAGTCTGGATTGCTTTGATGGGAAGTTTTGGTAGGCTTTGAACCAGTTTTGTACTGGTTTTTCTGTCAGACTTTAAACAATATCTTAGCAAGGCCTGGGTGAAGGAACCCAGAAGGAAGATTGATGCTTGGCTGGTTACAGATGTGTCCTGGGGCCCTGAGTTGCACACAGCACTGCCCACGAGTGCCCCACCTTATCTGCAGGTGCTTCTGAAAGGGGGAATCAAAGCCACCACCACGAGTTCTGGGGGAACAGCTGGACCTCGTAAGAGCTGCAAAAGAAGATTCCTCTGAAGTACACAGTGCCCTTGGAGAGCCATGTGTGCATAGCTGTGAGGGTCCGGGCAGTGACGTGGGCAGTGACAGCAAGGTGACTGCTAAATATTAATTGGGAGAGTGGCCCTTGCCAAGAAATTCCTCGTGCTCATGTTACCTTCTCTTCATGCAAAATATTTACTGAGTTAGAGCAGAGTAGCACAGTTTAATTTACTGTATTTATGTGGTCGTTGTGCAATGGCTTCAAGAGGAGACAGAGCTGCCTGGAGCCTTGGACACGAGGTTGTGCTGCTCAGTGAGGGGTCCCCACGTCACCTCCAGCTGAGGAACTGCTCTAACGCAGGTCTCCACCTTTTGCTCCCCCTTGTACTCAAACCCCTTCCCATTAAAACATCCCTATTTTTAATTTTTACCTGTCAAAAGTGTGAATGCAGTTGAAAATGCCATTATTTGAAAATTTGCTAAGCACATCTTATTGAAACACCTTTGCCATTATCTATGGCTCATCAGACTCTGGCATTGATCAGTACCAGCATTTTTAGCAATTGTTCTGAATTTGTAGGATTATTTAAATTTTAAAATTTAAAATATGAGCCTCATATTAATAGAAATGGGTGCGCATCATAGTCATTAGAAGTTTTAAATGTCAGATTTTTGATGTACCCAGGAAAATATTTGGTATTTTACCTTCAGATAAACCCAGAAGATTCCTCCATAAACACAAAAGCCTCAGCTGTGTAATCCATAAAGCACAGGTCTTTTCCAAGATCAGCCAGCACATGTTTGAAGCCCAAAAATACAGGAATCTGAGGTGGGTGCATGGAGCATAGTGGGCACCAATGGGGCCTGGGGGAGAGATCCAGCTGGGAGGAAGGAGACCCACATGAGGTGGTCTAGAGATGTCCGAATTCCCCTTGGATGGCAACTGGATCCCCAGATCATGGTTTATCTGTCAGTCCCTGACACTGTAATAACTCTTCTGCTTAAAGTTCCTCAGAACAAATTGTTCTGAAGTTGAAGATGAAATTTAGGATGAGAAGAAATATTAGAAAAAGGAAAACCCTGGAAAAATACCACTCACCTCCTCTTTTGCTAGTGCTTCATGTCCAGAGATTTGTGGGGAATCCTGCGGCAGGGGCAGTGTTCATTCTGAGCATCTCAAACCCACCCACCAGCACTGCTGCACCTCCACCAGGCAGTGGGGGCTCTGCTTTCATTTTCCCTCTTAAAACTGTTTCCATTCAAAGCCCTGGAGCAGCTCTGGGAATTCCAGTGCAATGGAAAATGACCCCCAAGCTGCCCTCTGGTCATTCCCTCGGCGTGGCATCGCTCTTGCTGGGGCTGCCCCTGTGCCCTGCCCACGCCTGAGCCCAGCTCCTGGCAGGGAGTGCTGTGATCCACAGCCTGGGCCGGCTCCCAGATCCAAACGTTTTCATGAGGGGAACCCCTTTGTGTTTCTCATCTGGTTGTCAAACAGGACCTGGCTGCGGGCCTGGGCCTGGCACCAGATGAAAAATGTGCACTTTAAACATTTCGTACTGACACTGATGGGAATGGGCAATTCCTCAGCACATTTTCTCAACGTTTTTAAACAGTAAATGTCAACCCAAGGGCAAAGCGAGGCAGATTTCAGATTAAAGGGACGGGGTCCCAACCTCCGCCGTGTTCCTCAACACGAGAACAAGGAAAGGCTGCGTCGAATGCAACGGGCACTTCTGTCAACACAACTTTTTCCTTTAATGCTGTGATAGAAAGATTTCCAAACTAGATTTTTACAATGGATTCAGGACTTGGCATGCCAGGGAGAATCTAGTACTCTCCCCAGAAAAGGTAAAGGTTTGTGTGAGAAGACCAATAATGTCAGGCGAAAGAACCTTTCATCCCCAAGAGAGCTAAAATATTCCTCTGTTTATTTTTCACCCCTTATTACTTTTCCTGTCTTGGTTTAATCTGTAGTGCTGAAGCTTGTCAGCACCTATAGGCTTTCCTTCAGGATTGATGTCTTGGGAGCAGGAATAAAAGCAATTTCCATGTGGTGTCTCCCTGTCATGGCTGCTCCCTGCAGCCTGTTGACTTTTCTTTCAAAAGGCCCAATTCTCTCCCCATATAAATGGAACAAAACTTAATTGGAGTCTGGAGCTTTGTGTTCCTTAACACCGAGGCTGAGGCTTCCGTCACTGAGCCCAATGTTCTGTCACTTGCAATAAAATCTTCCAGTTTCTGTTGGGTCTCTCATTTTCCACAGAAGAAACGTCTCAGAAAGAATGATTGCCTCGGAACACTTGCCTTGATTTTGACTCAGTAGAATCTTAAAGCTACTTCAGATGTAAATTGTTGAGTTTACAGCTGAAGGGAGAAATTGTTCTGAGGAAGAAAATGAACCTTCTATTTGGAAAATTAATTCTCAGAAAAAAGCATTGCTCATAGTTTTTTTTCTAAGGGAAGTGATTTCTTGAAACATCCCCTGTGTGCTTTCCATTGTGTCAGCTGGCACTGCCACACACCAAAGAAGTTTCTCAGGAGGCTTCCAAGAAGCTTTGCTGCACCATCTCTTGGACAGGGCTGTAGAGCCAGGTTTGCTCAGCCCAAATGGGACTTTTAGGCTTTCATTTTTGCAGGGTTTGGTTCCCCCTCTTGTCCTTAGCAGAAGTTTCATGGCAATTGCAATGTAGGGCGTTTCTGACCTTGTGCCACATGCAGTTTCTGAAATGAAAAGCTGTGAGCTTCAGTTCTGGGGACCTCAGCTCAGCATCACCACCAGTGCTCAGGTCAGTCACCACTTTCCTCAGGACTGATGTACACAGCTTTCCTTTGCTTTCTTTTGTCATTTCACTGAGAATGAACCACTCCAGTTTATTGATGCTGATCACAACTACAACAAGATTTCTTTTCTTATTGGAGAGAGAGAACACAACCCCTGGAAAGCCTGTGAGATGCCGGTGCCAGACAATGCATTCTCGTAATGCTCATGTAATGTATAACCAGACCTCTGAATATTTGTTAAAGACCATTTGTGAATAGTGAGGTGAGGACATTTTGCATTTGGGCAGTCAGAAGCTTTAGAAAGGTGCTGCAAGGGAAGATGTCAACACTGTTGCAAAGTTGTGCTCTCACTTCACAGGGCTTTGAGGAGATGCATTCTTGGGTCTGGTTCATGTGGGCTCATTTCTCTGACTCAAATTCACTTTGAATTTGGGCATCAAAGGGATTTTCAAATTCTGGGTCAAACTCATTAAAAACCCCGAATCTCACCTGGTTTCAGCTCTGTAAATCACAAGAAAGAGTAAATCTGCTGCTCTGCTTTGGATACCAACCCATAAATCACGGGGTGGGGGTACTTGAAGCTTGGCCCAGAACCTCTCTGTCCAAGAGTCAGCTATTGCTCCAAAAGTTCATGACTTTGTTCTAAGCAGGCTCACGGATGTGGGGAGGTTCAGTGGCACATGGAACACATCAGATCTTTGGGAGACTGCAAACACAGCACCCAGCTTTTGGATTTGGGATTTTGCTAGCAGAAAGCTGCATCTCCGAGACCGAGCCCAGCTGCCTGATCAAAGACTTTTCCAGAGCTAAAAACCCCAACCATCCCTTCCCTGTCTCTCTGGGGAACCAGGGCAGCACAGGGACCCCTCTCCCTGCTCCCCATGGGCTCCTCCAGAGGAATGGGGGCTTTCCCGGAATTCCTGCCTGCCTGTGGCTCCTTAGCCAGTCTTGAAAAAATGTATTTTTTATTGAATGTTATTCTAACCATAAAACTTTTAAGCTGTTCAAATACTTTCCTTTGTACCGTAGACATCTGAGACTACGAGACATTAACAAGTAAATGTACTTTTTTTCAGACTCCTTCAATCTGCTGAGGAGTTTTCTTTGGACTGATCTGCCCTTGCCTTGTAGCAGAGGAAACAAGACTGAGGTCTGATATCAGATCTCCTCGGTAGCTGTCTCCCCAGATTGGAAATGTAGGTGTGTTTTACTTTGAATTAAAAAAGGGACTTTATTCCTTGGCAACTCATTTGCTCACTCAAGATCCAGAGATATTTAAAGCCAAGAGATACCATTCTGATTCTCTTTGAATCCTCCATTAAGCCTGTAAGCCTTGCAGGAGCAGAGCACATATTTTAGTAAGACTCAGCTGAAAGATTTCAGAAGATGGAATTCAGCCTTTTCCATAGTTATTTTATAATTAATATAATGAACTCTTTGACTCCTGCCACCTCATGTCTGCACTCAAGCCACTAGAGCTGACTTTGTATTCTCTATATTTTTATTATTTTTATAATGGCTTCATCTGTAACTGGGCCAGGAGTGAACCGTTGTGAGCCCCTCTCCATCACGTATGGAATAAGATAAGGAGATAAGGGATGGCCCCAGAGGGCACCTACATTTTAACCCCCAGCAGGGTAGCTGAAGTAGTTGTCCTCTACTCTGCTGGCCAGGGTGGCCAGAGGTGAGGCTTTGGGCCTGTGTTCATTATTTATCCAGTTTTTGTGTCTCTAGGTGTGCTGTAGTGCTGCCTTACTATCAAAGGCAGGGCACGGAATGAGGATTCTTTGTGCATGAGCTGCTTTCTTTAGACTTTAATGTAAAAAGGTTCTCCATTGTATATAGACAACAAAATCTTTAGTTCTTACCCCAGTGAAAATCGAATATGTGTGCATTTAATGCCCAAGCACTTAAATCATGTTACACAAATGAAATACGGGACTAGATCAAATCAAAATATGCTTTTATGTTATGCTGACTACACTGAACTTCAGAGCCTGCTCTTGACAAAACATCATAAATTGCTGACACCCATCATAGAATCCCAGAATGGTTTGGGTTGGATAGGACCAGGTAAGAGAACTTCAGCAGGTGCTGCACACAGTGGTCAGTGGTGGCCACTGCTCTTTTCTCAAAAATACGACAGGTTTAACCATGAAGGCCAGTTTTTCCTCCAAGAGGACTGCAATTAGAGCTCTAAAGTTACACCTCAGAAGCCTTTGCAGTGTTAGATTTTCATTGCTTTTTGTTTAAGAGAGGTTTTTTATATGTTGTGTAGGAAGTTCAGTGTGTTGAACACCCGATGCACTCTGTGTAACACCTGATAATTGGCATTTGACTTTTTTGCCACTTCTCCAATGGGAAGTGTTTGAATTTTTGAATTTTTTACCAGCCATTTGCTTACTCAAGTGCTACCATAACAGACAGAAACTATTGCTTCCCTTTGATCCAGGGTGGTGTTTTGTGAAGTCTGTTTACAGCAAGGTCTTTAATTTCAAGCCCTACAGTCGATAGCCTGTTACCACATAACGCTGACACAGATCTTGACACGTAACCCTCCAATTATTTTCCATGCCACAGCTGTTAATATTTACCAGGTAGAGTCAACCTCCAAACCACAGAGCGCGGTTTGCATTGTTAGTGGTATGAATTATACAGCAGCTAAATAAAAATGCTAACCTTCCACTAATGTAATTAGATAAACAGATCTCACTGCTGAGCACGGCTCAAACGTTCTGTACATGCAGAACTGATTCTGAATTCGCTCACACGAGACAGCGCTGCCGGGACCTCGCAGCCCACATCGCACACGACAAGGTCTCGACGAGCTGTGACTGTGGGAAGTCTCTGGGGCTGGAGTCACCAGGACTAATCCTCTGTGCACAGGCTCCCCCTGATGGAAATGAAAAATACTAAACAATGCTCCTTCCCCTCCCGGCTCGGACAGGACTCAGAGCTGCTTTGTCGGAAGCCACTTCTCGTGTTTTGACACTCAGCGTTTGAAATGCAGATGATTTAAGGAACTGGCTGCTGCTGCTCGTGAAACACGGGAATGATTGATGGCTTGTGTATGCTCATGCTCAACATGATTTGAGCTGCTTTCACATTGGGAATTTCTTGTGGCACCTGTCAATGAGGAAGGGAAGAGAAGTTCTCTGTGTTGAAAGAGGGCCTGAGGTGTCACAGTGACAATTGTGGCCTGCACAGACACCCCAGCAACCCCACCCTGCGCACCCCTGGCAGCTCTGGCAGCCTCGGGGCCGTGCCCATTCCCTGGGGAGCCTGGGCAGTGCCCGGCACCCTCTGGGGAAGAACCTTTCCCTGCTCTCCAGCCTGAGCCTGCCCTGGCCCAGCTGCAGCCATTCCCTGGATCATGCTGCTGGTCATGAGAGTGAAGAGGTCAGAGCTGCCCCTCGGGATGATGTTGAGGACCACAATGAGGCCTCCCTTCAGTCTCTTCTTCTCCAGCTGAGCAAACCAAGTCTCCAGACCCTTCCCATCCTCATGTCCATCCTTTAATGTTTTTTTTATATTGTGGCACCCAAAGTGCCCCAGCACTGGAGGTGAGGCTGCCCCAGCCCAGAGCAGAGCGGGACAATCCCTCCCTGGCCCAGCCTGATGTCCCCAGGACAGGGATGTCCCTTCTGGCTCCAGGGCACTGCTGACTCACATCCAACTGGCCATGGACCAGCATCCCCAGGTCCCTTTCTGCAGCAGAGGGGAAGAAAGTGTAATTAATACCAGAGCCAAAATATGGCCAATATACACCTTGTTTCAGTGCAAGTTTTGGTGGGTAATTACTCTTCCCTAATTCTGTGGAAGTTAAAATGACTTTCAGTGTTACAGAAGGAGAGAGGCTCCTACAGCAGCAGAATTGTTCCCTTCTCTAAGCAGAGTCTGAAAAGCCCTTTGGTGCGGTCAATATGGCCAGGGATGGTTACTGGGGTAGGCAGGGAGGTTGCAGGTCTGGGATCCCTGCACCAGGAGAGGTTTTAGGGCAGGACAGGGCGCGGAGGTGCCCGGCCGTGCCCGGTGCCCAGCCCCAGCAGCAGCCAAGGCAGGCTCATTACGCCTGACATCCTTCCCTCAGCACTAATCATTTTTCCATTTCAACAACGGCTGTTTACAGCAGCTGCTGCCTTATGTTTGGTTTGATCCCAGTCCAGATTTTGCAAGTGATTAAAATGCTGCTAATAAAGATATTTTAACTAGGATTTGCATGTTGACTTGCCTTTTCCAGCTACAAAGATCTCACCACTGCTGCTTTCTGTGGCTGCCTGGCATGGCTGCCTGGCCACTCCAGGGGTGACCTGGTGGCCTCCACCCCATCAGTGCGGCCCCAGCCAGGCTGTGCTCCCCTCTCCAGGAGCAGCAGGGAGGTGTGGGGAACGGCTGGATTCTGGAAGGAATCCCGGTGCCCTGTATGTGCATGATAGGGAGTTTATCTTACACTCATTCCCTTGTGTGTTCCCTTGGTTTACCACATACTCGGCTGATTCCTGTTGGAATATTCTAATTGCATTCATATGCTCTAATAGCAAGGGCAGTTACACATATTTCCAGATAAAAGCCGTGCCAGTGCCGAGGGCTCTGGTGCAGCCTTGTATCCCCAGTTACACCAGACACCGGAGGTACGGAACAAGGAGACTTTCCTGCCTTTTTTTAACAATCCTGTGGAGCAATAACCAGCAGGTTTGCAGAGTCACTGGTGGAGGCTGCGTGGCTTTCCCCCACGCTCCCTCACCACCCAAAATCTGGGATCGTGCGCTAGCAGAGCCCGGGGGGGCAGGCTGGGAGAGCGACCGGGTGCCGGGAGCATCCCAGCACGTGTTTGGGAAGGTTTGACAGTGCCAGGGGCTGCCTGGCAGGAGGGAGAGAGCAGCAGAGGGTGCTCTGGCTGCACCAGCGGGCTGCAGCCTGGGCAGAGGGCGTCGAGCGCAGCGAGGAGCGGCAGCGGCTCCGCATCCCAGCGAGCCTCCCCTGCTCCCCGCGTCTCCTCAAACCCCCCCTCCGCCCATGGAAACTCTCCCTTCTGGACTGGGGAAAAAAAAAAAAAAAAAAAGAGAGAAAAAGAGGAAAAAAAGAGCTTTTGGGAGAGTGCCAGCGATCAGCGAGGGGCTCGTGGGTTGGCATCTGGACGTGACACTCGAGCAAACCAGCTCCCCTGGAGGAGTGCGGGGAGCGCTCCGTGTGACTCAGGCATTTTTAATTACTGATACAGAAGAAAGCAAAGCCCGTGGTGGGTTTTGTTCAGCCCTTCATTCATGCCTGAAACTCCAGGGTCATGCTATTGGCTTGGTTTGAACGACCCCCAGTACACAGTCCCTTCCAGAGAAATAAACTGTGTGCTCATGCCAGCCCAAGGCAGGGGAAATGAATAAAAATTTAAGGAGAGAGAAAATTCATGACAAATAAAGGTTCAAAATACTGTTTAATGAACACACTGCTGATGTAACTGTTATTGGAAATTCCCGCTGAAGGCTGCATGGTTTGCCAGACAAAGCCCAGGATTAAGATTGGGTTTCCGTGGCAGATTATCTGCTCTTTTTATATCACCTCACATCTCCTTCCTCTCTTTCTTTTTGTCTGTCACACTCAGTTAGCTTGTAAACCCTTTAATTCTGCTCTGCACATATCCACAGCCTGCCTTGATGGAGACCTGACTTGAATTATGCCTTGTACTGCTTATACAGTACTAATTACATTAATAATAATTGACTTGACTGGGCTTTGGATCAACCTCTGAAGGAATACATTTGCATCTCATTACTTACCCTGGTGGAGTTCTGCATGTGTTTGCAGAGGCTGGAGGGCCTGGAAGGGGCCCATGCAGACACCAGGAGGACCCCTGGGCAGTGGTGAGGGACACAGGTCCAGCCTGTGGGAGAGCTGGAGCACCAGGACCTGTTTTCAGCGGGTTTGTGCCAGGATGCTTTGGATGCCACTCTCTGGAAGGTGCAGGTCCAGCTGATGGGAAACTTGTGGGGCACCTGCCCATGAAGGGACCCAGGCAGGTTAAACAGGTTGTTTTCCCCTTTCTCACAGCAGAGGCTTAATCTCCTGAATTCTCGGAATTACAGCTAGAAGTGCTCCAACAGATGTTTTAGATTTGCTCCATCAGGACTGGGCAGGCTGTGGGCAGCCTGTGTTGTTCAGGGTGCCAGTTAATCCAAAGGACAATGACTCCATCAATCCAGCTGAGGGATTTGTTGATTCAGTGAGTGTTTTGTTGACATGGAATTGTTGGGTCAGATACTCACACCTGAATTTCTTCTGTCTCCCTGAAATACCTCAGTCTCTGAGCTGCCTTGTGGGATTGTGTGACCCCCTGAGTAACCAGTGGAGAAGAAAATACATCTCAAGAGACACTTTTAGTCCTGGTGGACACAGACTCTGTGGGAATCAGGGTGCTGCAGAGTGTATCCACAGCAGACAGTCTTGCAGCAGTAATGTCATCTCTGAGTGTCAGGAGAGGCTGGAGGTCTTTGGGGTTTGGTTTGCAGCGTGCATACAAACACTGCTCTTTGATATCCACATTGGTCCGGGGGGAAAACTGCTGGGAAAGAACCTTTGATTTCAGCATTCTGAAGGAAAATATGCATGTCTGAGTTCCCAGGACAGAGCAAAAGCAGGGAAGCCGAGGCCTATTTAGGAACAAGACATAAGAAGAAATAAGAGAAGTAAGGAAGAAATGTGAAGACAGAAATATTTAGCAATTTTTCTTTCCTTCAGTTATACCTGGGAACTACCTCAAAGCCAGAGGGAAGGCCTGAGAGTGCACAGGAGATGTTTAAGCCATAGCAGAAGGAAATAACGAGTGTCAGTGTTCGTGGGGAACCCTGGGTAGCACTCAGCTCCCCAGGTAGGAGTGTGAAGAACAAACACACAGGAGTGGAGGTGACAGCAGTGGCAAACAGCCATCAACAGGACAGGAAGTAAACAAGAACCTGAATGCGACAAATGAGACTTATTTTTCTCTAATGAGTCATGACTAAGAATGTTATTTCCTTTCAGCATTAGAGATCTGGATTTCTACAAAGTTCCTTTTCTCATTCAAATGAGGACACATCAGTTAGGGTCTGTTCTGGAAACATTGATCAAAACCTTTACTGAAGGCCTCCTCCTGGCCTTCCTGGGTGCTTCCTGAAGGAATAGTCTAATCAGAGCCTCAGGGACCCAGGAGACTGGAAAATGGGTGCAGTGTGATGCCTGTTATATGCTTTGTAAAATGAGATACCTCGCTATTTTAACCCTTTGAATGTTTGTGGCTGTTACTCACTAAAGGCAGGGTGGAAAGCCTATGAAGGTGTCCCAGCACTGGTTATGTTGGTGTCTGGAGCTGAGAAGTTAAATTAAGAGATTATCCCTCTTGGGTTAATTAAAAAGCATTTGTTGGTCTGGCCACCTTCTCTCATACCTTGATTTTCAAATTCTCATTAAGCTAATAAAACAGGCTGACATCCTGCCTGCTCCACAGCCAACAGGAGATACATTAAGTCTGTATTTCATTAGCTAACAATAAATACATTGACCTTATCATATGACAGCTTCTGGATATTAACATTTAGCCCCTCTTATCTCTGGTACATTCTCCTAAGGATCTTGATGTACTTTCAAATAGAGTCAGTTTAATCCCACTGTCCCTTTGTGTGCTAAAACTGTATCATCAAATACATCGAAGAACTGTACATTGGGGAGCGTTCCGTAACCCTCTACATTTGTTGCAAAGCATTTTGCAAAATGCAGATTTCATTATCACCGTGGCATTCACTGAAATTGAAATCTACTGATGGATCTAAAAGCTGTTCATTAAGCAAACACTATTCAGGTGAGTTAAGCTACTTCGCTGACAATTATAAACTTGTGCAGCGTTTTCACTGATTATCTTAAGTAAAAAGATTATGTTAATGGACTTCTATGCTTGAAATGGTTGAAAGAGAACGAAGTGATTTAACCATATTTTAAAGGTAAAAGATTTAAAGGTAAAAGGTCAGTTTTAGTTTCAGCATTCCAAGGTTTCCTGGTTCAAAAAGAGAAATCCCAGTCATCTGTAACTGCTGCTCCCTTGGACCACTCAGGGGCTGGAATGCTACGTCTTCATGGAGGAGTCCAGACTCTTGAGATGGCATCATTACAAACCCCGTGTCCAGCAGACTGCTCCAGGGAGAGACAGGGACACACCATTTGGGACTAAATAATATCTTTTCCACACGAATGGAATTTCAGCTTCCAGACAGAAATCCCGGTGCTGAGTGTGACAAGCTGTGGAAGGCACTGACTCCGTGGCGCTCTGCTGCCTGCTGAGGGTGCCCCAACACAGGCACTCCTCCTGCTGGGCTTGAATATCCCAGAATCAACTGGGATGGAGAGGACCTTTGGGATCATTGAGCCCAGCCTATGACCTGACACCACCCCGTCGCCCAGACCATGGCACTGAGCGCCACATCCAGGCTTCCATTAAACACCTCCAGGGATGGGGATTCCACCACCTCCCTGGGCAGCCCCTGCCAATGCCCAATCACCCTTCCTGTGAAGAAATTCTTCCTGGTGTCCAGCCTGACCCTCCCCTGGCACAACTTAAGGCTGTGTCCTCTTGTCCTGTCCCTGTTCTCTGGGAGCAGAGCCCGACCCCACCTGGCTGCCCCCTCCTGTTGGGGAGTTATAGAGAGTGTGAGATCTCCCCTGAGCCTCCTCCAGGCTAAACACCCCCAGCTGCCTCAGCCACTCCTCACAACACTTGTGTTTCAGACCCTCCACCAGCCTTGTTGCCCTTCTCTGGACACGCTCCAGCCCCTCAATGTCCTTCCTAAAGTGGAGGCCCAGAACTGGACACAGCACTCGAGGTGTGCCTCAGCAGTGCCGAGCACAGGGGAAGAGTCACTGCTCTGGTCCTGCTGGCAGGAATATTCCTGATCCAGGAATAGATGTATTTGCAGTTTGCTCCTTATCCCTGACTGCCTGTGGGCCGGGGAGATGATGGTTGTACTCTGGCTCCTACTCTGGCAAGGCTGTAGTTCATGACCTCTTGTTTTCAAATTTCACAAAGTTCAGCTGAGTGACAGCAAAACACAGACGTGGATGCTGCAGGCCAAGCTCCTCACCCTGCAGGGCTGCCAGTGCAGTGACTGCAATCTGTGGTGTTTGTCTGGGGTCTGATGAGAAAATGTAACCCTATAGCCTCTGTGTGCTGATAGGAATTCTCCTGCCTGTGTGGTATGAGGGGAGAGCACAGCCAGTATTTCATGCGCTCCTCCAGCAGCGAGTGAGTGAGTCATTTCCTACCGTCCCTGGGAATTACCCTCTGTGCGTTCTGGGCATCTCCTTGGTCACTCAGAGGTAAGGACAGGCTGCAGGCTAAGTGCAGAACGGCTTCAGTCCCATCTCCAGGTCGAATGGAATATTTTGACAGTGTATTTTATCTCCCCTTCATGAACCAGGCTTTATGGCTGCACTCACCTCATCCTTGGGAATGCCTCTGAGGCTGAATTTGTCAATTGCTTGCTGCAGGAGAGCCCTAGAGAGCATCTCCATAGCACTCCATCTGCTCCATCCTCGGGGGAACATGAGAGCATCCTGCCCTTGAAGTGACCTCTGGCCACCTCTGTGTGTGATGTGCCAGGCCCCTCCTGGGGGCACTCCAGGCCAAGGGATTGGCACCAGCAGCACCTGAGCGAGGGGTGCCCCTGGAGCAGCACCTTTCATGCAGGGATGGCTTTATAAAGTGTTGCCAACATTTGACAGCTGCTGCAATCTCTCTCTTGAGCTTCTGAGAGCTGCCACAACAGCCCTGAGAAAATGATATCTTCATCTGGAGGGGGTATGGACAGTCATGGTGTGATCCTTACCACAGAATCCCAGAATGGTTTGGGCTGAGGGGACCTTAAAGATCATCCAGTCCCACCTTGCACTATCCCAGGCTGCTCCAAGCCCCGTCCAACCTGGCCTTGGGCACTTCCAGGGATGCAGGGGCAGCCACAGCTTCTCTGGGCACCCTGTGCCAGGGCCTTCCCACCCTCACAGGGAAGGATTGATTCCTAGAAAGAAGGAATGGGAAGACAGCTGCAGGGAAGAGTGATCAGGGGCAGCTATGGGAATGGAAACAAAGGTGACAAGGAAGGAGGTTAAGCATGACCATGTCTTGTTTTAGGATAGAAACACTTCTATCCAGCATCCACCAGCTCCAGGCAGCCTGTTGTGATGCAGGAGCAGGTCCTTTTTGGTAAGAGAGCAGTAGGTAGGGGAGCAGGTTGCCTAGCTCGGACCACTGCCTTTAGAGGGCCTAATACCAAGCTCTTCTTGGCCCCAGAGCAGCAGCTGTCTCCAGCCAGCTGTGGAGCTTCATCCAGAAAAGATGAAATGTGAACATTTCCCTGCCAAGCAAATATCTTCCACCTGGCACCCACCAAGTGCCTACCTGTGTCTGCTGCTCGTCCTGACACAGGACCACAAGCTGTAAATGATCCTCGATTCCCCCGAGGGAGTGTCCTACTCTCACTCACAGAGTTGAGAGAGAGCACCAAGGAATCCATTTTGGGGTTGGAGGGTGTAGGGGACAGGTCTTGTGCGCCAGGGAGTGGCATGGCTGTGTGGGGTTGGAGCATCCCCAAATCATCCTGGACCCCGGAGAGTTGGGGCTGTTGTGTTCTCTGCTGCCCCTGCTGGGTTGTGCTGCAGGAGCAGATGGGGCTGTGGTGCCCCAGTGCCCCGAGCTGCAGATCACTCCAGCAGACGCCCAGGCAGAACACACCTGATTATTCAGCTATTTCCTGTCACAGCAATCTGTGTGAGAGTTCGTGGGGCAGCACGGAGACGTGTGACTTGCAGGTACAGAACAATGCAAAATTTGTTCCTACAGTGTAAGTCAATTTCCATGTACAAACCCTCCTCTCCTCGTGCCACACTATATCAGCCTGGAGCCGGTGGAAATCATGTGCTGTTAGGAGCCTGTGAGAGATTTATGCCATGGGAACAATGGAAGCCTGTTGTTCCGATGAGATGATATATGCTGAACGTTTTCAGACTATATATTTAACTAGAAAAAGTTTCAAAGCTCTGATATATGCAATAGAAGACTCATTATGCTGTACAGATTTGTACTCTCCCTAGTCTGATCTGATTGTGCCTCTACATCATCTCCTGCCGTCTGTCAGTGCCTACTGGAGTGCTTGGAGCTTGGGACTAATCCAGAAGGGAGGGAGAACATCCAGGAGGGAGTGTGGGATTTTCTGCTGATTGACTGGAATGCAGCATGAGGCTGCATGTGCTGCACTGAGGGGACAGCTTTGGAGAGGGCTTTAGCTCAGCCTGGGAGCTGGGAGAGGTTTGGAAACAGCTTTAGCTCAGCCTGGGAGCTGTAAGTTTGTCCAAATGGGAGAAGAAAACCCCATCACTCAGTGTATTTGTTTAATATGTAAATGTACATAAAGTCAGTTGCCTAGGTTGGTAAGAGTTTCAAGTGTCACACTTCAGCCGTTCTGTGCCTCAGGCTGCCCACCTGAAGAAGAAGTTTAGCAGCTCTTAACTACCTCAGGAGCTGCTCCTGACACAGCAAACCCATAGGCACGAAGTATTCCAGTATCCTTGGAAAGAAGCCTCTCATCGGTTTTTCTTTTTAGAAAAGTCCTGGAGAGGCTTGGCAGTGTCTTGGGACAAGAAGAAATTCTTGGCAGATGCCTCCCCAGGGCAGCTGAGTGCAGACCTTGTTCCCTTTTGCTGCTCCGTGTAAATGAGAGGCTGGATCGGGACTGCAGGGCTCCCGGGTTGATCAATGGCCATGATGTCATCCCCAGCTGGGACATATTTTACAGAGGATTGCACTTGTCCCTTGCCTCACGCTCCCAGGGTTCCTGTAATTAGGGCCCAGGCCACTAATGAGCACGTCTGAGCAGCAGAGAGCCAAGCGTGCTCCAGTGGGGCGGCCGCTCTCCCAAATCCGATGGCACGTGGAGCTCATCCCAACGGGGCAGCTCCATCTGAATCCTGGTCTTGGCAGGCACTGGAACCTGGAGAGCTGCTCTGCTGTGACACTGGGGCAGGGGCATGAACGGTTTTCTTGTTCACAAGCAGCTACACAGGGTCTGCCACCAGAGCTACACATCTGGGGAGCTCTAAGATATCCCGGGAATATGCGGCTGAGACACCACTGAGCATTACTCAGGCACTCTAAAAAGGAGTGTTGTTAATAGGTTTCATCAGAAAATGCTTTAAATTTTAAATATCATTTTTCAAAAAGGGGTTTTCCAGATTTGATGGCATTTTACCCTTCAGATCATTTGTTTTGTCAAAATCCACCTGCACTCCCTTCTTAAATTTGGTTTAGGTCCATCACACATGACAGGATTCAAAAATAAGGGCCATAAATTTTTTTCAGAACCAAGAATATAACTCTTCAGTACTTAATTTTTCTTCCTCAAAAGTCTGCTGGGAACTAACAGTATTAGGATCATGCAGAGAAATTTTAGGCTAGAAAAATTCAGTCTGTGAACGTCTAACTGTCATTGTCCACACTATTTGAAATGAGTAGATCTGAGGACTTTTAGATCCCAGTATTTTCACTATAATCAGAAATAGTTTACTGTAAAGTTGTTAAATGTGACCTCCCAGGTTGTTCCCAGGCTGTCACTTGAAGGGTTGCAGCAGCTTCTCTCTCTCAGTAGTTTTAAATATTTTGAATTAAATTGCCTCGTCTTAGAAGCCAGCATGTGAAGATGGGAGAAGAGACTGTGGCCTAGTGAAAGGAGGAATATTGATGATGATATGGAATGGGAAGTGCAGGGAGATGGGCTGACCTTGTTTGCTTCTCTCAAGAGCCATTTGAAGGCCTGGGCTCTGGACAGTTCTTGCTTTCCCAAGCCTGTGTGATCAGCAGTGTGTTGGGAACCTTATTTTACAGAAAAGGAAAGCTGGACTTTTCAAGCAGCTCATCTTTCACCCAGGAACACGAGAAAGGGGAGAGATTCCCAAAAATGCTGGGCAGCCTTTGGAGAGCTGAGCCAGCGAGCCCCGGGCCCGGCGCTCTGACTTCATGTGGATCCTGCTGAAGAGGGGAAATTTGAGCTGAACTGTGTTGAAAATCTGTCCAACCCAAGCATTTTCAAGATATTTAGGCCTTGTTCCACTCCCTGTTGCAAGACTTAAGTGAGACAGGTTATAGGTTTCAATTCCCTTGAAAATGGTGGCAGGGAAACATCAAGGCCTGTTCTAAAGTATCCCTGCTCCGCATCCTCATCAAGGATCTTTAAAACCAGGCTGGAGAGTATTTGCCTAAAATCATGCAGCTTCAGAGTTGTATTCTTAATTGCCAGATTATTCCATTTCCCTATAGATAGCCACAGCATAAAATAATGAGATGAGAAAAAAAAATAATTAGATTATTCTCTTTAGAAATCCCTTACAATATGTGAATATGGCAAAGGCTGGGGTGTGGCCTGTTCTGCTGTGCTTCTGAGAGATAACCAAGTCTAACAACTTGTCTTGGCTCTTGGCTTCTCCCTGAAAGCCTGGACTTTTGGGTTGGAAAAGATAATATCCTAACCATATGTCTAATGATTGATTCCTCTGGATGTATGTTCAGCATGTGCAATGCTCTCTTAAGGGAACAAACACGGATGTGGTTGAGTCAGCAGCATGGGAACACTCATTTAATCAGTGTTTTTTAGTCAATATTTACTAATAAGACAAAACAACTTTTTGCTCTGTGGGGAATATAACACTGTATTTCCTAATATAATAGCTTATGGATAAAATCCTTATTTAACCCCTTACAGGTTCTCCTCATCACTAATACAAACAAAAATCAGTTTCTTTAAAATGTCACTTGAATTTGATCTATTAATAATATTTCTCTAGAAATTTTCCAGTGAATAATTTTTAGTCATCAATGATTTTTACTTCAACTTAATGATCTGACCTCATCATTAATGTATGGTAGAGTATCATTTGTGAGACCAGACAAATTTTAGTTAGAGTTGGACTCCTGGAAGAGCTGGAGTGTGGGGTTTTCAGGATAATCTTGCAGAGATCATGTGAACTCCCATCCTCTGTTCCTGATCAGGCAGCAGCCTCCAGTGCCTTTTAGACTTGGTTCTTAATTTGCTCTGATGTTGTTGCAAAAAAAAACCAATGTCAGGATATATTAAAAGTGCAGGAGAGTCCTGCTGGTGGCTGATGGATCCACACTGCCCACCTTGAGAATATTCCAGGCATTGGTGACCCACTGCTCCCTTTTGGTTTTTTGTTTGCAAAGTTTAAGGGTCTCAGTATGTGCCAGAGTGCACCAACATCCAGCTTAGTGTGAGGGCTGGGGAAAGATGTGTTTTACCCAGAAATACAATTTTGTGTTTGACTCAACCATGGCTCTCCTTCAGCTCTGATACATGAGCCCCATGCACGCTGCATCAGGGTGAGAAGGATCTCTCCCCTTCCCTTGCCCTCCTTCCCCTGTCAAAGCCATCCTGGTGCAGCCCTCAAACTCTCTGTGGGAAAGTGGAGCAGCTTATCCCTTGTGTAGGAAAATATAGAACTGGAAATCAAGGTTGTGCCTGGGAAATAACACTAAATGTGAAAGCATGCTGGGGTAGCCAACTCAGTTTTGAATCCCTCAGTCTAATCTTGGAATTTTACAGCCAGTTGCATTCAGCAAAGTATCCCTGGGATGTGCTGTGTGCAACTCCAGTGCTGGAAAATAGATGTTTGCAGACTGAAATGAGGGCTACTGGAATGAATCTCCATGTGAAACAGGAACCCCTGTGAGTGCTGGGTTCGGGCGGTGCCATCCAGGTTTGCTGTTGTCTCCTGGATCTGGAGACACCTTCCCAAGTGCTGCAGAAGAATGGGAGATTGGGCAAAACAATGGCAAGGCCACAGCAACAAGCAACGTGCTCTTGGGGAGCACAAGTCAAATCATTCTTGTCATCAGACATCCCAGTCACCTGCCGGGATACCTGGGGGAGAAATTAGGGCAGCCAAACACATATTGTTTCTTTTGTTGGAAGTGCCAAGCTCGGTGGAGATGAATTGGCCATCTGTTCCCTCCCAGCCACGCTCTGGCAAGCCGTAAAGCTCCTTTTTATACCTTGCCACTTTCCATCAGTGCTAACAAAAGTCAGGGGGAATTGTTTGGTTTTTCCTCAGAACATTCTGCCCTTTGACAGTGTGCAACCAAGAGCCTTTTCCCACAACGTGTTGTTCTCCCTGTGGCCCCGCTGTGTTTGCACAAGACATTCAGGTACCTTATCTCCGAGTGGGAGAGTAACCAGACACCTCCTCAGGCCTGAAACCGAACCCCTCAATGGACTGCCCAACAAAGAGCTCTTGTCCAAGCAAACACTGTTCATCCTGGTGTCAGTCTTCGGCTGCCACAGTCCCCACGCTTCACCCTGGAGGACAGGCCTCAGCTCTCCATTGGGGTCACGGCCTCCTCCCCAAATGAGTCATTAGTTACATCCTAATTGATGCTGAGGGCTGCAGGGGCATCTTCTGACAGGCTTTGGGAGTCCCCCAGTGCCTGCATACTCAAGCTCTTCTTGTATCTGATAAAGTGTGTGTGATTCCCTGTGCCAGTCATTGTCATCCCATTGTCATGGGATGGTTTCATCCATGTGGGAACGTGGAATTCAGCCTGTGTGCAGTGCATCTCACAGAGCATTGTACGTTATACAGGACACATAAATCACGTGTACATTAACTGGTGCCTTACTCTGCTGAGCTTTTGTCCATGAGAACACCGAGCTCTGTCTCCCTGAGACCCCACTGTCCCCATGGCCACTCAGGGCTAGGGAAGAGCAGAGGGGACAGAAGTGACTCTGCCTTCTGAGAAGATGAAGCTCCTGTCTGGAGAAACAGGTTTGTACATATTCAGATTTTCCAAACTCCTGTAAATACTTTTACTAATAATTCTTTACAGTGTTTTTCCCTTCCTGAATGGCTGTGCCTGAGTGCAGGCCAGCCAGCTGAATTCTCCTGTGTTAGCTTTGTGTAGGTATGGATTTTGAAACTCCATTTTGCTAAACAAAATTACCTCTTTAAAGACATTTATGAGCTTTGTAAACTTGTCAGTGAAGCCTTGCTGTGTTCAGTTTGATGTTTTTTTAGTATTGCTGGCATAGAAACAAATCAGACACTGCTTGGTTCCAATGTGATTTCTTGCTGTAGAAATACAGAAAAAATTATATTTGAATTTTCCCTCCAGATAGTTTTATTAGAGAGATACGAGGGAGGGTCCTAGGTTTGTGTTTCTCTTTCAGAAATTTTTATTCCAGTTTCCTTTCCTTGGCGTAGACATCCCATGTCCTGGCTGCATGGATGGGGAGCACTGGGAGCAGTCTGGGATTTTGGAACCCCAGCCCCTGGCCAGGGGGTGTTTTTGGAGGCTGAAGCCCCCCAAATTCCCCCTGACAGCAGCAGAGCAGTTTGCTGTCAAAAGCCCATAAAGTGAAGTAAGCAGCATCAAACAAATGTCCTGTGAGAACTGTCAGGCCATGACATTATGGAATAAATAATACCAGCCTATTGAGATACCTAATTAACTTCTGTATGATTGCTAGAGTACGATTTAGTGTTTGGGTCCTGGAATGGAGCCAGGGAATATTTACTTCCCATCTCAGCACTGCAGATTGCTGCTGGCAGGTAACTAAATCCAATAATTAGCAGAGCAGGGGAAGGCAGGCCTGCTGATTTCTCTCCAAATGGGTGATAATTGATCAGATGAAGGGAGGTGTAAGAAAGACTCAGAACTGGAGGAATTTGGAACTCTCTGGCTTGGGCACAGTCCCTGGGTCCCACAGCAGGAGAGCCCCTGCTCCCTGCAGCCCAGGTGCAGCACCGAGGCAGTGGAGATGTGCACACTGCAGGGGAATTTGATCCAAAGGCAGCCTCTCTATTCCAGAAGGACTTGCAAACCCCTGTGGCTCAGCCTTCCCCTCCCTGGCTTTGGTGCAATTTGCATTTGGTATCAGTGAAGCAACAAATGTAATGAAGTCCCTTCAGCTGAGTTTTGTGATCTGGGTTTTGTGTGTGCTACAGAAAAGAGACATACTGTGATTCTTGTTTTGCATCGATCTGTTAGACAAAATAAATAGCTCTGGGGTACTTGAAACTTGCCTGGCATTAATGAACACCAAGGAGTTGTGCCAGAGCATCGCTGGTAATGCACCAAAATGCCCCAGTTTTGTATTTCACCCTGAAAGGTTCCTAGAGCTGATCACACAGAGCTGAACCCAGCCAGCAGCTGCAGCACAAACCTCTGAGCTGAAATCCAACACTGACAGCAAAGTCCAGCCCGATGGGTGGCAGGGAAAATCACTGCAGAGGAGAAGGGCTCCTCCAAAAAGCGTGCTGGGCTCTAATACCGACCTGTCTGCTTGGATTATCTGCACCAGGGGATTTGGCTGGGACTCGTGGTAAAGGCAGGGCCAGGCAGAGCTGCTGGTGCTGTGCTCACTCCCATCCTTGGAGCAGCATGTGGGAGGGAATTTTCTTTTCTTGAGTTGTTCCAGGCTCCTGCAGCCAGCAGAGAAGTTACACTTACCCTGCCCTGAACCATGGCAGGCTGGTGGGCAGTGGGACACGGCATGTATCCTGTCCCTGTATCCTGTCCTGGCATCCCATGCCTGCATCCCATGCCTGCATCCCTCCCCTGCATCCCATCCCTGCATCCCATCCTCCCCTG
>NW_024580663.1:767243-778910 GCF_017639235.1 Corvus kubaryi | reverse complement strand
TGCATCCCATCCTCCCCTGCATCCCATCCTCCCCTGCATCCCATCCCAGCATCCCTCCCCTGTATCCCTTGTGCGGCATGTCCCTGAGTCCCGGCATTCCTGGGTGTATTTTCAGAGCCTGGCTTTGTGACAATGATTTGTGTGTCAGCACCTGAAGCTGCCTGAGGAGGCTGGGAAGGGCTCAGGGAGGGAATGTCGGGCTCTGGCCTGGCACTGCTGTGAGCTGGCAGCTGAGGGCAGGATTTCAGGAGCTCAGTGGCTCCCAGGGAGGGCACATCCCTCCCGGGGCTTCCGGGCCTCCCTGCCCCTCCCTGCCCTAAGCAAACACCTGCCTTCCAAGGCTCACCCTGGTTCTTCTTTCACTGTCTCCTGATAAGCAAATGCAACGCTTGGAGTGACAGGGTGGAGACAACTCTTAACCAGGAGCCAAGGGACTGGGGAGAGTGAAAAATTTCCTGTCCTGTTCCTCACTCCTCAGCGTGGTTCCAGACGTGCACACGTGTCCATACAGCGCAGGGAAACAAGTCCCACACGTTCATTGTCCCCCTGAATCCTTCGAAGGCAGACTCCAACCGTGGCAGTAAATTATCTGCAGACACATGACACAGACAGATTGTCGGGCTTGGATTTTTCCACTCTGTGCATTTAATTTGACTCAACAGTGTCGCCCCAGTTTCTGCCAATTACAGAGTCCACGCTCTCAATCATTTCTATTGCTCCCATAAGGAGGGAATTTTGCTTTATTTCTTTCTCGTGTGCTTGCACCTGCTGTGTTTTATTGTCCTCTTTAACCCTTTCTCTGCATGGGTGAGTTCTCCCAGGCTCAGCTGTGCTGCAAGAGCTCAGGGCTGTTGCATAGCTTGCCTGGGAAAGCAGGCTCAGGAGGAAGAGGAGGAGAGGCAGAGAAATCCATGGCATTGTGCACCCTGATGCCCTCCTGGTAATCCACTCCTGGGTCTAGAAATGTGGATTCAATTTTTCCTTTGCAAGGAGAAGTTCTGTCAATACTGTACTGCTCTTCTGTCCCCCTGTAGGCCAAGAGCTGTAGGAATGATGGCTTCTGGCAATGGCATCTGACACTTTGTTTGCAAATTGATTTGTATTTCAAAACAAGAAGGCAGTAGGTCGGGGGTTGGTCACCATCCCAGCTTTTTCATATTCTTTTCCTTATATCCTCTGCTTTGCCAGCCAGTTGGAAAATCATTTCAATGGTCTAAGTTTGACATTGTCTTTTCTAAAGAACCTATGGGGTTGTGCAAACAACTTTCCAAGACTTCCTTTGAGTTTCACCTGTTGGCTCCAGAAAGAAGTGACTGATGGAATGTGTCTTGACTTCTCTTGAAAAGGGGTTTTGAGGTGTGTGATCTTGGCTGGGTTCAGAGCCTTTGGAGCTGTCACTGCTCCTCTGTTGGAGGCATCCACACAGCACCGTCCCTGCAGATCAGTGACTCCAGAGGGCCTGGTCCGAAATTTATTTATTTATTTATTGTCTCATGTGCGTTTCCTCAAAAGACTTCAACATATTCTGCAAATTTAATTAATGCTCGTCTATCTCAATGTGTGACAAATTGAGGTGTAGAAATTCAGCTTTTGTTCAGGATGAGAGGAGCTGTAACCCACAGCAGATCTCAACACTCAATAGGTTCATCTTGTATTCCTCCATAGATAAAATTTCTTACTGCCTCTTATCAACATCTTCCCTCTTTTTATATTTCTTTTTTTCAGTAAAACCAAAGCTGTGCCAAAGGTAAAATTAATACTTAAAATTCCAGCTCCTCTCCCATGTTCTCATCCCCGTCTTCTGTGCGCTCAATTACATGTGTGTCATAACTTTTCCCTTCTTAAACACGTTATTCCCAAGGTGTTCCCATCATTCCTGACTGGCCCAGCCTTGACCAACAGCAGGTCCATCCTGCAGCCAGCTGGGATTGGCTCTGCTGGACATGGAGGAAGCTTCCAGCAGCTTCTCACAGAAACCACCCCTGTAGCCCTCCCCACTACCAAAACCTGGCCCCACAAACCCAATTAACAAATCAGTTAATACATCCTACACACAGTGGCTTAGGGTTTGACGTCTGTGGGATGTGGGTGCCACCCTGACACTGGTCCCTGGCACTGAGAGCCCCGAGGGACCTCGACAACCTGCCCTGGGCAAACAGAGCCTTGCAGGCTGAACCTCGGAGGTGCTGTGAGGCGAGGTCCATGTTCTGGAGGAGGAATTAAAGGCAAAGGATGGGGAATGCCCATTTCTCATCACCTGGAGGGGAAGGGAATTAGTGATGAACAGAGGAATTGTGTAATGAGGTAGGCTGGGGAGAAGGGAAGCTCACAGTCCAGAATAAAGACAGAACCCTCATGAGATGCAGCTCTGGTGGTGTTTCAAAAAATGGCTGTACGTGCTCCCATGCTTCTGGAGCATCCCTCAGATCCTCCTGGGATCCAGAACAGAACAGTCAGAGACTTTCCTCAGGCTCAGTTCCTGTATCTATGCCCCACTAGGATTCATGACTTGCTTCTCTTCTTGCCAGCGTTTTCTGGTGGGGATTGGTTTAATTAACACTGTGAATGTCCATCCCGTTCTCTGGAGGTGCCCATGCCGTTGTTGTGACGGCTGCAGTCACACACCAGAGCTCTGTGTTCCAGGCTGTAAATGATCACAGCATCACTTAAACCATGATGTGGTTTTCTTGGCAATAGCTCAGTTACTGTCATGGCTGGAAACAGATTAGATGGGAAGGCAGCAGGAAAGCAGGAGCTGAACCCTGCGTTGGAAAGATGTGTGTGACAGTGGCTGCAGAAGTGTAAAACTGTCTCCTCTTTGCAGGTACAGCTTCCCCCAGGTGGTTGCAGGGATGTAAGCAGGAGGAAATGCAGGTTTTCTTGGGTGTGTTTATAATCTCTCACTACATTCCCCTGCTTAACCCCACAGCATCTTAGCTCCAGCTTCTCCCAGCTATACACTTTGAGGAAAATCCCTCTGTTCCAGACTCATGCAACCTTGACTGCTGCTGCTGACTTCAGTGTTGTTCCTGTAGGACATCCCAAACCCACTCAAATATTTCCAGAGAAGGAATTAATTATAGAGCATTCTTCCCATGTTTTATGGCATTAGCTGGAGGAGTTCCCATCCAAGAACTGAAGAGCCTACATTTGTTTGATTATCCACTGCAATGTTTGTTTTTCTTCCCATCAGACAGAAATGGGCTTGCCAGAGCTGCTGTCACTGCAGGGGCAGGGAGATGTGGCTGAGAGAGAGGATGTGTGAGCACAGCCCTCCATGGATGAGTCGAAGCAGTGTTCATCATCCCATCCACCATCCTGCCCACCTTCCTGGAGCTTCCCTGCAAGTCCCAGTTTCCTTCTGGGTTTCCAATATTCCACCAGCGGGGAAGGAAAATGATGTCTCAAAGGTGCTAATTGCTCATGTTTATCAAAAGCCCGAGAGCCTGCAGAAAGGTGGGGGAGCATTTCCAGCTTGGAAAGTTCTCCCTGCCCAGCTGCTTCAGAGAGCTTGGGCAGGGTGATTTACAGCCCCGTTCACCAGCAAATGCTTCACTCAGGGCTGGGCTTTTCTTTCAAAGCTGAGCGTTTAGAACAGGGATGATTAGAAGTGACTGGCCTGGTACATGAGTCGGGCTCTAATAATGAACAAAACATGCAAATAGCTGTTTACAAATGACAAGAGCTGCAGCAAATTAATGCTCCACAGCGTGGCTTAGAAGAGTGAGAAAGCTGAGAGGAGACCACTCAGGTAAGGGAGGTTAGTGGGCAGAACTAATCCAGCTCAAGGTTGTGTCTCAGTCCTTTAGCACTGCAAGGTGTGGGAGAAGGATCTTCTGGAGCCAGACTTTATCCAGAGAGGTCAGTGGCAGGAGGCTGATGATTGTGACACTTCATCATCCAGCTCTGCATAACCCAAATCCTCTTCTGGCCACACCAGTGTTTGACCGATTCCATTTAAAGGTGACAACAACTTTGAATTTAGTAACAAAAGGATACAGAATACAAAAAAGGGCAAAATTCATAACATTTGAATCTCCAGGTTCTAAGGCACTTGGCTGAAGGAACTCCTGTAGGACTCACCTCTAGTTGAGGATACAGTCCTGGACACAACTTTGACTGCTGCTGGCTTAAGAGCACTCCCTATGCAAATACACAGCAGGGGAAGTCGGTGGCTTTTTGCTGCAGGAAAGGTCAGGAAAACTTTCAATTTCCTGAAAATGCTTGGCCATTGAATGCTGCTGCCAAAAGCACAAAGCAGAAATGCATTTGCAAGTCTGTCAGACAAGAAAAGTATTAATAGGTTTTTTAATACATGGAAGTGTTTTCAAGTCATCTTATTATAATAAAAATAAGATTTCAGCAGCTTATAATGCAGGAGGACTGCTGAAGGGCTTTAGTTGGTGAGTTTATCATTTCTCCAAGAGGCTGTGAAGGATGTTTGGCTAAAAGGAAGATGTTCTCACTCAGTATTGCTGAGGAAGCCGATTGACTGTGAGTGGGTGTCAGGTTTGGGTACAGTTCAGCCTTGAGAGGAGCCCCAGCTGAGAGGGGCCCTCAGCCCTGGGCCCAGGCTCAGCTCTTTAGGGGCCCCTCTCAGCTGGGGCTCCTCTCGAGGCTGAGCAGCCCCGGCTCCCTCAGCCTGTGCTGGGCACGGGGATGCTCCAGGCCCTTCCTCAGCTGCGCAGCCCCCGCCGGCCCCGCTCCAGGAGCTCCCTGGCCCTGCTGGGCTGAGGAGCCAGAGCTGGACACGGCACCCCAGAGATGTGTTTCTTAACCTGGCCTTCCTAAGGATATTAATGAGTCTGGTTTTAAATCCCTTGCAGGAGTAGGACTGTGCTGCTCTCCTGGGGGAGGCTGTTCCCAAGTGTTATTAGAGTTTCTCTCTTAGGTAACTTTCCTTGTCTTGGAGCTTTTACTGTCACTTTTATTAATGATTTTTTGCTTTAGTGCTATGATACCTTTCTGATTTTCACTGATTCACACATCTGAGGACCACTAGGGACCACCGGCCTTGCAGCCTGGCCCCCTCCTGACCCTGCTGTATTAATTTCTGCATTTTTCTTACATTTTGTTTGAGAAAAACCTCCTGTGTTTGCAGCTAAGGCAAAACATCTTTTAAATTCCAGGAATAACAACTGGAAGAAGACTTTTTTGCCTATACCTCAGAGCAGCTCAGGCTTCTTCTGGTGCCCAGCCTGCAGTCCTTGCTGGGACCAGCAGGGCGTTGCTGCTCAGGCGGGCAGACAGCACCACGCTGCCTGGAAATCCCTCCTGCAGCCAGGCTTTCCTTTCCCTCTGCCATCCAAGCAGAGGGATTATGTGGGTGCCTGATCCCCAGAAAATGGTCAATGCCCTTGTGCTCTGCCTGGTGCTGAGGTTTGCAGTGCTGGAGGAACAGGACATCTGGGGCTCTGTCCATTCCCACTGGGCTGTGGGAAGTAGGATCCGTGCCAGGCCAGGTCCAGCCCAGTGTGCTCCAGCATTCCCAGCCAGCCATGCACTGGGAATGCTGATCATTGATGATGTGGGGGATGGAGCAGAGCCAAAGTGCACAAGTGGAGAGAGGTCCAGCCACAAAGTCCACTCTGCTGTGCCAATGGACTGCAGAGCTCCGGCCCTCAGTGCTCATTGCTGGCAGGACAACAGCAGGGAGAAAAACAATCCCCGAGCAGTAAATACGGGCAAAGCTTTCCATGCAATGGAAAAATACAGATGCATCTGCCTTAGAGTGTCAGAGCTCTCTGCAAGAGCTGTTCCCACCCCCCATTTCCTGCTAGCGTGGCTTTCCTAGAAATGGATGCTGTGTCCTCAGCCCAGGACTCGGCTGGGGCCTCTGGCTCTACTGCTGCTCCCTCACCTGCTTGGATGCCCCTTTCTTCCTGGAACTGCAGCATCCAGAGAAGAGCGCTTCACAGAGCTCTTGCTGACCTCTGTGGCTGAAAAGCCATGCAAATCGAGCTATGGAGTGAGTGTGTGGATGCACTCACTGCTCTCAGTGTACATTTAATAAACAGGGTCATTTGGGCTCAGCTCTGCAGAGTGGGCTTCTCTGGGCTATTTGTCTATATCTGGCTTTTTATGTAACATGAATTCTTAGTGGAGAGCAGAGCTGGTGGATGTTTCTAACAATTCTTCCAAAAATTACTGGTCTTTAAATACATCTAAAATGTCAATTTGGCAAATTTTCCTATTCTAAAAAAAATCTGGGATTTAAAAAAAAGTGTTAATAGCATTAAAGTACTTTAAATCTTACAAGATTTTTAAAAACTTTTTTGGATTATTTCAACTGGAATTTTTGATAAATGAAAACTGTGGATTTGCAAGAGCCCTCTGTTCTTGAAAATTATCAACTATTTCAAAGTATCTTCAGTCCTTTTGCACTTCTTCTATTGGCCTTTGGACCCTTTGGCTGATTCCAGTCAGGAGGAATAGAAGTCGTGGCGATAACTCCCAGGCTCACCCAGGAGGGCCCAGCTGGAGCACAGAGCTGGAAGGAGCAGAGGGAGCAGGAGCACGAGCCTGGCACCGCGGTGGCCCTGACACAGAAGTGTCTGGACTTGAGCTGCATCCCTTTGCTGCTGCCTTTCCCTGCTCAGATTCCTTCTGGGGGCACCTTGGAATAAAGGGCAGGATTTTCTGGACAAAGACACCTTTCCAGTGCTTTGCAGCACCCCAAACGCTTCCAATTTCAGACAACTGCTACAACAAACAACAGAGCACTCACCTGATCTGCTCTTCTGGGGCAGGGATTTTCTTGCTTTGTTTTCTGCTTTTCTTTTTATTACTGGTGATTCACAAAGATGCTTCCCCACAACTGCTGTAACCACTGAAAATGATGGATCTGTCCTTTTCACTATTCCTTTCCCTGCTCCTTTCCAAACCCTCCTCTCTGCTGGTAACACTCATCTGTATTACAACTTTCCTTATATTTTGGCAGACCTTGGGAATTTCGGCAGCAATAAATTCAAACGGATAGAACTAAGAAAAAAGACAGCTTTTTGGAACAGAGAGCAAGGCTTTTTTGGGTGGTTTTTCCTTTTTGTTTCTTTTTCTAGATACATCATCTATGAACACTCACCTGGGACTGCTTTTATATAGAAAAAGATACCATGTGCCTAAATTTGCATAGATTGAACCTGAAATTGAAAATAGATTCCTGCTCTGACCATATTTCTCAGTTGTCTGTCCCTGAAAGGAGCACACAAGATCATAATTTGACTTGTCATTTATTTATTTCCCTGGGCTTTTGTTTGCAACTAACACAATATTTAGCATTTTGTTTACTGTAAACTCTTGGAATAGGCATGAAATGACCATTTCTGGCTTTTGCCTGATGATCAGAAAGGCCCCATTTTTGGGCACTGCTGGCACAGATCTGCTTTCTTGGGGTTACACTGCTTTGTGCCAGCTGAAGGTGTGCCCTGAGAGATCCCTCCTGTGCCCCAGCCTGGGGTTTTGTTGCCTTTTGTCTCCCAATCTTCCTTCAGAAGATCCTTAGCAGGGAAACTGTGCCTGTCCCCGTGCCTCAGGCAAGGAGAAATGTCCTGGGCAGCTCTGTGATCCCCCAGCAAAGCTGGAGACAGCACCTACTCTATCAAACAGCTCCTGCTCCTGCCACAGCTCCAGCCTCATCCACTTTACAGCACTGCCAATGTCAGGTCACCCCTGGCTCCTTGGGGAGCCCCTTCCCTGCTCCAGCAGGTCTCACCAGCAGGAATATTTTCCAGATGTGCAGCCTGAGCTCTGCTCCTCGCTGTGCCCAGTGGCTCTGAGTGTGCTTTTTACATAAGATGTGCTCAAGCAAAAGTGCTGCAGCCTGATAGGACGAAAGGAAATATTTTCACTGGTTCTGAAAAGAATTCATGGCCGAAGTAAATAAAAATACAAAACAACCCTTGGGAGGAATTGCTGTCCATGAGGACTTGGAAGCATTTGGAGACCGGCTCTTCTTCCCATGCAGAAACTCCACTCAGCTGGCTCACCTGGGATACACATCATAAAGTCACCCCAAGACACCCCTAAAGCTGATGAGAAAGCAGAACCCTCCTGTGTGCACTGCAGGGGCTCAGGGCATCTCCCAGGGGCTGTCCTCGCTCTTCGTTCTGACACATCAGGACCTCACCATGAGAGCAGTTCAATGCACTGCTCTCACCTGGCCTCACTTACACGGGGTCCTTCCATCCTTGTCCAAGGCTGGTACTGGTCCTCACCTGCCTAAGGGACGGCCCAGGTGGTGCCTCGAGAGCACCAGACCAACTGCCCTTGTGGATGTGCTGGACTGTCCTGGTTCCCTGCCCTGGCAACACTCCGGTGTGCTCCAGCATGGTTGTTGTTATCTACGGGTGATGCTTTCATGATGCCTGGTTTTTCCTGGGCTGCAGCTCACTGTGTGCTGTTCCTGGGCTGGGCTGTTGTGGGGATTAGAGATGGACTGGGATGACCAGGACTAGGACATGGAGATGTAGGTTCCTGTCCCAGAGTCTCTCTCTTTAGCTACTGGTTCCCTTTCTGGTTCCCTTAAAAAGCAAACCCTCACCCACCCCGTTACCAGGCACATTGGAATCCTAAACCTGTTAGGGCTGGGTGTACCTATTCCTTTGTATTTTGGGGTCAAATGGAAAATGTGATGATGTTCTGATTCTGACTGGGAAATCTCCTGACCAGTTTCACCTTTCCAGAGGACTGTGCCAGTGGGGACACTGGAAGTTCATGGGCAAAAGAGCCACGAGGATGAAGATGCTGAGGCTGTGTTGAGCATGGGATAGCAAAGAGAGGAGCAGCTGTACAAGGCTGTTGTCGGCACCAGGAGCGCCAAAAGGGTGGGATGAGGAGTGTGGGGCTTCCTGCCTCTCAAGGAAGTGTTGCTTTGTTTGATCTTGTTTTCATCCCAAGTGATCTTCAATCCCATCAGCACGTTAAATTAAGCATTACCCTAAAAAGTTGTATTTTTCTATTTCTTCATCTGAGGACACTGAATTTGTACTTTAAAGGATTGTTTGTTTTTTGGTATTGATCCACCTAAAAATTACCCTCAGAAGAAGAGCAAAATGTGTGCTGGAACAGGAGGAAGGAGGGAGTAAGTTGTGATGCAATACCCAGAGCTCTGCAGGCTGCATCTGCGAACAGCAGCAGCAAAAACAACAGCCCAGCTCTTTTTGTGATATGTGAAATGCAATTATGAGGTGAAATATGAAGCTGGTATCTTAATATCTTAACGATACCGAATTTATTTTCAAAGCTAAGCTGTGCAGAATGAATCATTTATCAGTGGGCCATATGGAAAGGCACTTATCTAAACCCCCTTCTTAGTCCCAGGTGTGCTTCTCTGGCAAGAGCAAATCACACACAGCACTTGGAAGAGAACTTAAATTCCAGATGCGCAATTTTAAGAGATGCATTTGCAAAAATAAGGCCAAATTCTGCAGTATGTTACTTTTCTGCAGCTTCAGGGAAGTTATGGAAGAGTTACCCCCTATTCCATAGGGTAACAGCCCCAAAATGCAGCTCAAGGGATGCCCTTTTCTCCTGTGTCACACCAGTTTGATGCCAGTGCTGATTTCTAAGGAGCAAGGGGGAAGTGAACTCAACCCAAAGTGTTTAATGCCTGAGTGCTTTCCTCATGTCCTGTCCATAAATACAGAGAGACAGCAAAGGAAGGGTTTGTATTGATGTTGCTGCTGATGGATCCAAGGGGGAGAGCAGCAGTTTGCCTTCCAGTGCTCCAGGGGTGCAGCTCCTGCAGCTCCCTGGCACGGAGAGGGTGGAGCTCCTTCCAAGGGGCTGTGAGAGCCAGGGCCTGCAGCAAAGCAGGGCAGAGCAGGCTACAAAAGTTCCTGCTCAGTGCTTGTGGCAGTGCTCAGGAGTGGTACTGGAGGAGGACATTTTAGAGAGGTTCTGACTCTCTACTGGTCTCTGTTTGCTGATGGTGACGTTGTGGAGTGGCACAAAGCAGAGGGGACACCAGAGGATGAGGACAGTGTCACCTCTGCCAGAGCAGCTGCCAGCTGGTGCCTGCAGCTGTGAAAGGGCTGCAGCCCTTGCATCCTGCCCTCAGAAAAAGCTGCCTGCCCACCTCAGAAACCACACCCAGCCAGGCTGCACTTCCCTTGCTGCTTGATTCCCTCCATCCCTGTGTCAGCTCAATCAGCAGGTGGCTGCAGTTCCAAAGGCATGAGCAAATTCCTGCAAAAAGCCTGAGGAGTAACTTGTATCTTGAGATGCTCTGGAATATCTCCAGTTGGTTCAGAGGATGGGATGGCCTCCAGCAGCCAAATACTAAGCTAAGTGATTCAGAGAAGCCTGACGAGCTCCATATCCTAATAACACCAAAATACCATGGAAATTGAATGTCTGACTGCCTTTAAGTAATTTGAAGATCCCAGTCCTGTTATATTTATGAGGCCACGCTTAGCAAGGCACCAAAGCAGGCTCTCCACAAGTCCCCTCCCATCCAGAGTAGCAATATTCACACAGAATTGTGCACAAAGGATCAAGCTTCACTGTTGGCAGAGCCTGGGAGTTCTGGCACGATGCAAAAGGAAATTTGGTTTCAAGTCCAGGTGGTTTACCTGAGTGAAAATGCACTGAGTGAAAGGACACAGGTTCAGAGGGCTCTGCCCACACTGCAGGAGGGGCCATGACCAATATGCAGTAGAAGTGATGATGCCAGCAGTGATGATGATCTCCTTCACAGCAATGAGATGATCCCAGAGTGGTCTAAGGAGCAGAGGTAGCTGAGTTCTGGTTAGGTAATCTCTCCCAAAGGAGTGCAAGTGCAATGAAGATCCCCTGTGTCCCCCACATATCGCGGGCTGCTTTTTTCCATCACTATGTCTCAGTGCCCAGATGGGCCTGATTGCTGTTGGTCTTTCACTGGCATTTTAAGTTTTCTTCCCTCAGTTTTGAAAAAAATGCCTTTCCTGAGCCAGTCTAAAAATCCTTCACTTTTTCTCCTTGTTTGGTTTTTTTGTTTCTTACACATCGTGTAGCCTGGAGACTGTGAGGGACTGATTCCCAAAGAAAAATATCTCTGTTGCCCAGGCTCATAATTTATAGAATGGCTCTTCTGACCAGTTGTGTTTTCCATTTAATATATTTTCTGTTTTTCAAATCTGCCCCTTCCAAGCGGAAATGCGGCGCTCCTCGGAGCTGTGATGGGGGAACGCTGCTGACAGCTCAATTTAGAGGTCAGGGGCCTGAGGGCCGGGGCGTTCCTTTTCCTTCTGCTCTGAAAAAGGCTGAAGACAAAGGTGAGGAAAGGAAGGGGAGGTAAATGCCCTAAGATCATAAACAGCCCCGCGTGTGCAGTCCCAGGGCTGCGTCTCACGCTGTCCATCACCACAGCGGGCTCGTTACCGCTCCCTCCAAGCCTTTCTGAACCACCATTTCCCCAAACCCCTCCGCTCCCAGGTACCAAACCAAATAAAGCCAGTCTTGCCCTTTCCCTGAAGTGCTTTTCCTGGGAGGAAGGCAGCTGTGGGGCAGGTGGCCATGGCAGGGGCTCCCCGGGCACACGGGGATGTGTATGATGGGGTCACAAACCTGAGTCCTGCAGTGTCACACACCTGGGTCCTGCAGTGTCACATACCCAAGTTCTGGTGTGTCACACACCTGGGTCCTGCAGTGTCACACCTGAGTCCTGCGGTGTCACACACCTGGGTCCTG